>NW_016157693.1:5761-31749 GCF_001687245.7 Rhagoletis zephyria | reverse complement strand
ATTAGACTCTAAAAAAAAATTAATTTTAGTATAACAAAGTGCAAGATTGAAGTTGCTAAAAATTACATTGAGTTTTGGCAATTTTTTTCCTTGAAAGTGTAAAGCGGTTCCTTCCATATCAAGATATTTTTCGAACATACATTTTCTTGCAACCTTGCGGAGTGCTGCCAGCGTTCCTTTTTATCACATCACGATGGCGCGAACAAATGTGGCACGTTACAGAAACCGCTACTTGGGATTTGCCGATTTTGACAATTCTCAAGTAAGTGTAAACAACGTCTTAGAAACTTTAGATGCACTGAAATTTGCTAATACTTTCACAAAAATCGCCGTTTTTTTAATTTCCGCTATTAATTCTTTCTATAAATCATATATTTTAAAATTTAACATAATAAAACCACGTTTCCCGCCGAAAAATTTATTATTGAGAAAATTTACTATTTTACAGTTTATTCTATGGGCTTTGTTTACTTTTACTTGAGAAATTTCATCGCCGCCAGGAATGCGGAATCTTGTATTATATCATTCTTGTTACCATATAGTGTTTAGTGTTGGACAATTTTTGCTCTTAAAATTAAGAAAATTATGTCGAGCAAAAATAAAACTAGGTACTCAAAAAAGCAAATATGTGGTAGATTTCTGACCTTGTGTGGTAGATCCTCAAAAAAGTGGCAGATCTACCACAATGTGGTAGAAGTCCGATCACTGCCAGAAACTTGAATCTGTTTAAACTCTACATGATCTCCTCATTAATTTTATACCCATACTTCTTCTCTAACCACATTTCTCTGAATTCTTTAAATAATTTTTGAATCACTGACGTCAGAGTGAAAAACTAAAAACGCAATTTTACTGTATTTGGCCCATGGTTTCGCGAAAAAATTTATATTTGTGTTTAAAATTTACTATCACGCGGTGTTAAACGTATAATGAGCTACACATTTATAAAAAAATATTAATTATTAAATAAAAAAGAAATGTAGCCAATTCTGGTCAAGAAAAGGAGTTTCTATTATTGCCATCAGTGCAAATTACAAATCCCTGGCAAGTAGTCCCGGGATTTTCGAGACCTTAAAAAGTCCGGGATCCCATCCATTAAACATCATACCTGCGCAGCTGCAAAGGGCTCTGAAGGTGTCGTGCAATTGGTTAGATCCTAATTATACGAACTGCGTGAGAATCGGGTACATCCAAAGGCTTGGAGGGTAGTCAGTGTTACGTTCATCCCGAAGGCCGGAAAAGGCTCTCATGTTTCCCCTAGGGATTTTAGGCCTATCAGTCTCTTCGTTTTTGCTGAAAACGCTTGAGAGACTGATAGATCTGTACATAAGAAATGCGATTCTTCGTGACTGAGACGTGAAAGGGCCTTCAAAAATGTCACTCCAGAGGCAATAGTCAAGTATATTCATAATATACTTCGTGACAGAGCTATCACGTCGGAGTGGGGGAGCGTCTGCACTCAGTGCAGAGTCAATAGGAGCACTCCACAAAGTGGTGTTCTCTCTCCCCTGCTCTGAATTGCAGCTGCAAACGACCTCCTATAGGAACTGGAAAAAGTGGGATGGGGAGTGATCGCCTATGTAGATGATGTGGAACTTTTGGTTAAGGGACGATTTCTATACACCCTTTTTGGCCTGGCTTAAGGTTACATGAACCAGGTAACGGCGGCTGTCGTGGAAGCCTAACATTGGGGAAAGGGTAGGAAAGGTGTCGGTTGCCTTGTACTGCTGTAGGGGAGCTATCGGTAAAAACTAATTCATTAGCTCTAAGAAACCTGATTTAAGCTTAAATTGTTTCAAGGAGACCTTGTGGTGGAGCACACTAGAGAAGGCTGCACTTGTAAAACAGGAATTAGCGGACTGGCTCTCAACATACATATGTTAAACACGGCGCCTGCGGATATTGACAGAATTGTCGCGGCACGAAGTGCTATTAGGCTAAGGGAAACGGGGTTCTTTTGTGACGTAAGAAAGGAAAAGAAGACATTTGTCTGCTGCAACATATGTTTTTATAGGGTATTTTAAAGCACGTTACCTCTCAAGCGCTAGTGATGAAGGTTCTGACAGGCCATTATTCGATTGGTATTGATGCGGTGAGACTAAGAATTTCGACTGATCCTTTTGTATCAGCTGTCAAGAGGAAGATGAAGAGAAATCATATCCACACTTTATTTTAGACAGTCCAACCTTCCCGAGGCTCAGGGATCGAAATTAGCCGCATTCGAAATTTCGTAATCGGCTCGCGGCGTTAACCCAACCTAAGCTGTACTTCTTTGAGCTATGAAATAGTTGGTCACATTAGTTATAACTCCTCCAATTAATTAGGTAAAAATTTAACATATAGCACGCATACAATTTGTTATTCAGATTTGAAGTTAGAGTTATAGCGCGAAAACACATATCTGAGTAATCAGTTGTATTGGAGCTATATGTTAAAGTGAACCTATTCCGATAATTTTAAGAAATAATTAAGGTAATATTAAAAAACCTTTATGTGCAAAATTTTAGTAAAATAACTTCAAAACTGAGGGAGTTATTCATAAAATAGTTAAAATTTAATCAAACTTTCAAGCACCCTTGTCTCGAAAACCGGAGCCAATTTGGGAAAATGGGGGATGCCATTGAATTTAGAACGTCCCAATTAAGTGAGTTCAACTTTCAAATCTTTGCTCAAAATTTACAACCTGCACAGCGTAATTTGAACTCAGCTTTTTGTTTTGTTTTCTATTTCAGCGATCTAAATATTTATTCCTCGTCTAACAGTTACACTGTATGAAAATGAGTTACTCTTATATTTATCGATTTATTAAAAGATAGCGAATAGAATCCTATATAAAACATAGGTGTGCCAACAAAGGAAAAAATTAAACTTTTTGTTTTGAAAGCGTACCTGTTTTTTAGATTTTTGCAGCCAACCCACTCGCGAATTATTTACTAACGTGTTAATTTTCATACAAAATAGATTTCATCCATTAAACAGATGGGTGAAGATCGTGCCTTATTCGGATCTTAGACTAATAGAGTTTCCCATAAAATTGAGTATACGGCGATTTTTTTAATTTCGCAATGTTTTCCATGTAAAAAAAGTTGTGTATTTTTTATGCCCGAGCGCACTTGTGCACAAGGGTATTATAATTTTGTTCACATAACGGTTATTTGTAACAGCCCAAACGAATCGAGATAGATATAGACAAATGTATACAAAAATGCTCAGAATGAAAAGAGAAATCGATTAAGCCATGCCAGTCCGTCCGTGTACACGATAACTCGAGCAAAAATTTAGATATCTCAACGAAATTTGGTATGTAGATTGCCCTTTACCCAAGGTAGGTTGGTATTGAAAATGGTTAAAATCCGACCGTAACCACGCCCACTTCCCATATAACGGTAATTTTCAGAAATACGAAAGCTGCGATATTTCAGTAACTAGTGAAGCTTATTTACTGAAAATTGATATCTATAATGCCTTCTAAAATAAGAATATTATAGTTTCTTGGAAAATGGGCGTAGTCACATGTGATTACATGTGTATTAATTTAATTAATTTCTCCCAAACTTGGCACAGTTATTAGCCTTGGGGCAGCATACCAAACGGCTGAAAACGGCCTTAAAATCGGACTATAACCACGCCCACATTCCATATAACGGTAATTTAGAGAAATACGAAATCTTCGATAAATCAGTAAATACCGAAGCTAAGTTATTTAAAATTGATATTTGCAATAATTCTTTATCAAAAACTACGTTTATGATAAAATTTTGGAAAATGGGCATGGCACCGCCCACTTGTGACCTCATATGTGTATCTCGGTAACCGTTCGATCAATTTGTACCAAACTCGGTATGATTATTGTGCTTGCCACATAAAAGCAAAGCGTTAAAAATTATTGAAATCCTGCTTACCATGTAGCGGTAGTTTTCGGAAAGGTGCAAAAAACTATATTTAATACTTGCGCCGGTTATCAAATGTTCGGCTCCGCCCGAACTTAGACTTTTTTACTTGTTTTAATATGGCTTATATTTTAAAAAACATAAATCCAAGTACATATCAAAATGTGTAAGAAATTTTTAATAAGCCATATTCTAATAAAAAATGTACCAATATTTTTAGCATGGAAAACATTACCCCACGTCTCCGTTTTCTGCTAAATGTGTCTTAACATCTGTCAGATTTCTGTTTTAACTTTGTCCCATTTTCTTATTTGGGCAACTTGCTGTCTTAACATATCATATCCAAAATTACATCAAGCCTAAGGTTGCCAGATTTTTTATGCGCGAAATCAGTACGTTAGACTTTTTCATGCTAAAAAAATCAGTACTTTTCAATACATTTTTATTCAAAGCAAAATTATGAATGTAACAGCCGGTTTCACAAACAATTTAAGTGGAAAATTATTTTTTATTTTCTGTCAATTTCCATATAAAATTAAAAAATCTAAAATCATTTTTCACTTAAATTGCTGTCGGGAAACTGACATTTTTGATTAACAATAACGAGATCATTTCCATCCTCAGTGTTTAAATAGTCAAAGAATTCTATACATTTCATTTAAAAATTACTTTTAATTTGAAGTTCACTTTAAGAAAATTTTAATTAGAAGCAGGTTTCTCTCTTTGCGCCAGGAAGCAAACTTAATACTCTCAGTTGCTTCGTTTAAGTGTGTCATCCGCACGGATCTAGTCCGATACGCACTATCATAACAAGCGAGTTTGAAGGATTAGATCTAGGCGAATGACATCCTGGGGACCGGAGAAGGCATGTACCCACGGATGTCATTCGCAATAATCTAATCCTTAACACTCGATTGTTATGACAGTACGAATCGGATTAGATCCGTGCGGACAGCATCCGTCGGATACTGTAATAGGTATGATTATTTCAAACTGTGGAAAAGTACCACTATTTAAGGACATCATCCATATTTCCTCATTGCTGAAATTAATTTCCTCAAATACGCAAAACTTTTAAAGACTAAGAATTCGCTGAAAAGAGTATCTAACTCTATGTCTTGTATGCAAAGCTCTTTTACAATATCAGTAAATTGTGAAAAAAGAATTGTAAGTTAGAGGTAAAAGCCATTCGAATATTCATATTTGTTGTTATTAAACTGAAAGGTATTTTCGAGATAACTAACACTCGACAAAAAAACCAGCCTTCTTTTTAAATAATTTAGGCTTCATTATATTATCGCAACTGGGATGTAACGACCCGGCGATATGCCCATAATACGATTGATCTTTTTGTTGTATTAATTTCTTGAGCATATCAAACATTATCTGAAACATTTCAACTATAATACAATTATTTTCTTCTTAATTTTTACAGTACACTTTAAGGAAGTTCCAACGTTATTTAAAAACCTTAAGAAAATCCTAAAGTATTTTATTTGAATTGAAAATTCAGTAAAAATCAGTACAAATTTAAAAAAATCAGGGCATTAGCGTACTGATTGAAGAAACAACAAAATCAGCTCAAGAGTTGAAAAATCAGTACTGTACTGATAAAATCAGTACGTCTGGCAACCGTAACTATAATACAATTAGTTTCTTCTTAATTTTTACAGTACACTTTAAGGAAGCTCCAACGTTATTTCAAAACCTTAAGAAAATCCTAAAGTATTTTATTTGAATTGAAAATTCAGTACAAATCAATACAAAATTTAAAAAAATCAGGACATTAGCGTACTGATTGAAGAAATGAATAAAATCAGTTCAAGAGTTGAAAAACCAGTACGTCTGGCAACCGTAATAAAGCCAATCAGATCGGTCTGTACCCAATGTAAATGGCGAGATAAAATTAAAACTGAGTTGTCAAACACGAAACGACAGCTGATGTTAAGTTAGCGATGGTGAGAAATTCGGCAAGACAGATTTAACAGGATTAACAGTGGAAATTTGCGGTATCCACCTGACATTTCTGTCTTAAAATAGCTTTTTTAACAGAATCTGTAGAAGGTGGAGACATGGGGTTACGCATATTCCAAAAAATCACCGTATACTTAATGTTGTGAGCAGTGTTGCCGCGAATTATTTTTAGTGGTAGCCAAATCCCTTTAAAAAAAGGGCTAAAAAAGTCGTTGTGGCTAAAAATGGTAGCTAAAATTTTTTACTTACATATACATATATAAGTATACACGTAAACATTTTCAATAAGTAAAAGCGAAGATACACAACATGCGTTCGCCGGCAAATGCGTCACGCCGTCAATGTCAGATAAAATTGAACACGTGTGGATATGCTTATCAGCTGTTTTTTGTTAACAAAACAATGAGCGGCACAACGCAAGGTGTGTAACAGCAAATTTTTCAACGTCGTCAACGCACCAACGGATCAACGCAACGCCGCAGCAAATAAAATGATGTACCTTCAGCTTAATGGTATACCTAAAACCTTTTTGTATAAAATAGGACACCAGCTTGCTGGCTCCATCAAGTGATTGTAATATCAGGCTCGAAGCATATAACTTACCAGCATGCTGGTACAATATTTATTTCTTTACAAATGAAGATCGAAATAATTAGAGCCGAAATTTCATAATTTTTCTACCATTTTGTTAGACATTGTTTTTTTTTTTTAATTCACAACGGCAATATCGTGAACTTAATCTTCCACAAACACGGCTTTGACTCATTTAGTGAAGAAATTTCCGTCACAATAATTTTCACTTAGAAAATTGAGCTAATTGCACCACACCAGCATGCTGGTACAATCATAAAATTTTCAAATAATTTTTGAAGTCGCACCAGCGGCTGGTACAATCACACCACAAGAACATACACGGTCAATCGACTTGATGGGCCATTTAACAATAACTTAACTTAACTTATCTATTTTAAACTATAGTTAAATCGTTAATAAATAAGTTAACAGCCCTAACAGTTTTACAGTATGTATGTATAAAAACGTAAGGAACATACAATATATATAAATATCAGTCTTCCGTAGTTTAAAAATTCATCTCTTACATAAATGAAAAAAAATTAGATCAAATTAAGCATATACAACTTTTTCATGCCAAATAGGAAGAAATTCTCCAAAGGGCTAAAAAAGGGCTAGGGGCAATTTTAAATTTATGTGGCCAAAAAAAGTATGTAGTAGATAAATCTAGCCGCCAAAGGGCTAAAACGGCCACACTGGTTGTGAGTGACTGTATATATGTAAGTATACATATGTATATAAACAGACTCTGACAGCTTAACAGTTTGACACAATACAGAAACAAAACGGCTGACCTAGCCCAACTAACAAACTCTCCAGAACAAAACTCTTACAAATTACGAAAAGATCTCATAAGACTCTTTTAACATACTTGGATAACCGCATAATATAATTCTTGTAAAAAGACTTAAATTAGGTCTCATAGTACTATTTTTATGAGATGATAATGCTACTAGAGTTAGTAAGCCTTTAAATCTCATAATAAGACCATCTTGAACCTTTTTTTATAAAACTTCAACTCTGATTTATACTCCTAAAAAAATGCCCATATGAGTAGTTAATTGTTATGATACTTATAAGAAAACTCTTGTAATATGTAAAGTATAAAAGCACTTATAAATATGCCCTTATGAGACGTAGAATGGTAAAACACGTATAAGAAAACTGTTACGAGTACAATAGAATCATTGCTCTCATTAAAACTACAACAGAGGTTCACTTATATCAAGAAAAACATTCTGTCAGCCAACATACCTTGTTTTAGTGTTAATATGTCAAAATAGATAAGTTTAATTGGAAAAAAGTTAAAAGATCCACTAATTTGCGAGGGAAAATTCAGAAGATTTATCTTAAACTAAAATATAACACGTCCAAGAGTGTTGCAGCCAATAAAAGAGTTACTGCGAATTTTAAACAATATTCTAAAAATAATAGATAATGTACATCAAAAATCTATTCGTCCAGAATATAACAGCTTTAATCCTATTCAGAACGACTCGAATGAAGGTCACGATGCAGAAATTTCTGTTGATTATATAATAGCACCATGGCATGTAAGTCCTCTTCAGCAGCTTCTAAAATTCTCCCTTTTTTTGGTGCAAGGCTGGGTAGTCCAATTTGCCTCTGGCTTTGAATTCGCATCTCTCAGCAATTTTTGAATTGAGGAGACTTTTTTAGTATTTGGACAATATAGAGTTCCCACATTCTCCCAATTGTAAGCACAGCGGTAAGGCATATTTCCCCATGTTCAATAGTTTGCACAATTTTAGATGACATTCTGAAAAATTATATAGTTAATTCACTGCAAAACTTCGGAATAACATCTAAATATATCTTTACCTTACTGCAAAGTATTAATTCTTAATTAATACAAACAATATTATTTGCATGCTAGCTCTTTCGATATACGCGCACACTACCGAATGACAAATGTGAAATGGAGTATGAAACACTCAAAAACAAGGCTCCATTTTCATTGTGAGATTTATAATTTCGTAACAGGGGTTAAATGTCTCATATGAAATCTTTAGTACTCATAAGGAGAGTAATAAAGAGTTTAACACTCATGAAAAGAATTAAAGCTTCATACAAAGATATTTGTTTTCATAAAAAGAATAATACTCTCATATGGGTAAGAAAAAGTGTACAACTCTTGTAACGAAACTTAGCCTTCTCATAACCAGAATTTGATCTTCATAAGAAAGTCAGCGACCACATTTTCCTTANGTAAAACACGTATAAGAAAACTGTTACGAGTACAATAGAATCATTGCTCTCATTAAAACTACAACAGAGGTTCACTTATATCAAGAAAAACATTCTGTCAGCCAACATACCTTGTTTTAGTGTTAATATGTCAAAATAGATAAGTTTAATTGGAAAAAAGTTAAAAGATCCACTAATTTGCGAGGGAAAATTCAGAAGATTTATCTTAAACTAAAATATAACACGTCCAAGAGTGTTGCAGCCAATAAAAGAGTTACTGCGAATTTTAAACAATATTCTAAAAATAATAGATAATGTACATCAAAAATCTATTCGTCCAGAATATAACAGCTTTAATCCTATTCAGAACGACTCGAATGAAGGTCACGATGCAGAAATTTCTGTTGATTATATAATAGCACCATGGCATGTAAGTCCTCTTCAGCAGCTTCTAAAATTCTCCCTTTTTTTGGTGCAAGGCTGGGTAGTCCAATTTGCCTCTGGCTTTGAATTCGCATCTCTCAGCAATTTTTGAATTGAGGAGACTTTTTTAGTATTTGGACAATATAGAGTTCCCACATTCTCCCAATTGTAAGCACAGCGGTAAGGCATATTTCCCCATGTTCAATAGTTTGCACAATTTTAGATGACATTCTGAAAAATTATATAGTTAATTCACTGCAAAACTTCGGAATAACATCTAAATATATCTTTACCTTACTGCAAAGTATTAATTCTTAATTAATACAAACAATATTATTTGCATGCTAGCTCTTTCGATATACGCGCACACTACCGAATGACAAATGTGAAATGGAGTATGAAACACTCAAAAACAAGGCTCCATTTTCATTGTGAGATTTATAATTTCGTAACAGGGGTTAAATGTCTCATATGAAATCTTTAGTACTCATAAGGAGAGTAATAAAGAGTTTAACACTCATGAAAAGAATTAAAGCTTCATACAAAGATATTTGTTTTCATAAAAAGAATAATACTCTCATATGGGTAAGAAAAAGTGTACAACTCTTGTAACGAAACTTAGCCTTCTCATAACCAGAATTTGATCTTCATAAGAAAGTCAGCGACCACATTTTCCTTATTCTGAAGGTTTTATAGTAAAACGAAATTCCAAAAATGTAGCTAACTTACGCAGTTTAGTAAGTAAAAAATATAAAAAATTACGCTTTTTAGGTAATAAGTGCTGATACATGAATTTGAATTCATATTAAGTAACAATTTACAAAATAATCAAAATTTTGATTATTTTTGAGGCGCTTTGCTTTTTTTCGAAGTAAAATGTTCATTATTATCAATAAAATTTCAATCCCCTTAAAGTCTTAGCTTATAATTTCAAAAATTGACTTCTAAAAGTCTATAATGCTTATATTAAACTAGTCTACTTTAATTTCCATTTTCCAAATTTGTTTAAACTGGCAATGAGGTATCTCTGCGAACCATCGGGCCGGATAGTCGGATAACAGAAAAACGTCCGGATAAGCCGGATTCCGGATATCTACCGGATATACGGCACATCCCTTTTTTATATACATACATATATATATGTATCTATATATATATATATATATATATATATATATATATATGACTCAGGCTACGGCCATGCATATGTACATATCTACGCATATATATATTTTCTTACCCCAAATACTTATGATTTAGAGAAATACTCACACAGTAGGTGAACTTGCGAGCCAAGTACCAATCCAAAGGTTATCAAAGACATAAGTCGCAGATGGCAGAAGCTTGATGACTGCCTCATTCTTTTCACTTCCCTTCGGTGCGCTGTATGAAGACGATTCCAACGTCAATACTTTTCTTTGCATTTTATGTCCTGGATTTTGTTGGTAAAACTGCTTGCGCTGCTTTCATCGTTTCTTCATTTTTTACGCTCCACAATGTTTATGCAATTTCTACCTACATCTCATTTCAATTGACGTAATTTTTTTTTAATAACCTTTATGTTCACTTTAAATGTGTGCATATATGTAGGTCTTTTACAGTATTTATAAATATACATTACATTACCGAAAGAAATAATAAATGTTCACAAGTTAGATATTCGGTAAAGTGGCGCTTCTTCAAATTTGCACATTATTATACTAAAATAATGGGATATAAAACATGTTATTTGCAAAGCCTTTTATTTTTGCCAAAAAATTATTTGCTTTTTTAACTGCTATAATCTGACTGAAACATTAGGTAATTTGTTAACAGTTCAGGGGCCTATTTCATATAGTGGAACCCGGTTTCAGTTCCATGAAAAATTCCATTAAGAAGTGACAAAAATGTCGTTGTCGGGTTTTAAAATTGTCGTTGACAAAATTGCCGCCAGTCATATGAAATTTGTATCTAATTCATATATGTATAATAACTGTTTTTGCATTATTTTAGTTTTTACAAATCATTGAAAAGTATTGAAATGCGTACAAAATTCTCCTGTGATAACTTACTGACGAAGCTATTTAAAGCTCAGTTAGTCTAGACTTAATTTCCGTAACTTAATATTTTAGCCAACCTGTTGTATGAAAAACTGTATTGGCGGTTAGTTAAAACTTAACTTAACGTAAGCAACTTAAGAACTTGTAGATTTTCGATTCTTAAGTTACGGCCTTACGGAAATTGATAGCGGTGAGAGAATCAGGCTTTCCAGATTTTTGTTTTTGTATTTCTCAAAATTAAATGTGCGCAAACATATTTTTTGCATTAATTTTTTTGATGTGCCATGTTAGACGGCAAACTGTCAAAGAGCTAAAAGAGAAAATACAAAAACAAAATATTTCCGCTTCTGGCTTAAGTTGACGTGTTGAGTAATCATTGATAATTTCTTACGGTAAGTTAAATTAAGTTAAGTGTAGACTAACTGAGCTTTTAGTTTTGTCGCTGTTGTCGTGACAATTTTGTCAGAGTGACAATTGTCGCCAATATTCCAATATTGTCACTGTCGCTTTCCAAAAATTGTCACAGTTGCCTACAGGCGTCTATGAAACAGGAAAAAATTCGCCGACAATTCGACAAAAGTCAACAATTTTCACACCTGTCACTTTTATGAAATAGGCCCCAGATAGTACTTAAAAAATATCTTACTAATATTATAAATGAGAAAGTTTGTATGTTTGGGAAATCATCACACGGAAACGACTGAACGGATTTGCATGAAATTTTGTACGCAGATAGCTTATGGACCAGATTGGTTAATAGGCTGTTTTTTTTTAAGAGTTGCCACCTGTTAAAAGAGTTAATTTATTTAATATGCGGGAACGACTGCACGGATTTGCATGAAAATTTGCAGACAGATAGCTTATGACCTAGATTGGAAAATAGGCTACTTTCTTAAGAGTTTCCACCTGTTAACAAAGTTTAATTAAATTATTACGCGGAAACGACTGCACGGATTTGCATGAAATTTTTCGCACGGATAGCCAATCATCTAGGTTGAAAAATAGGCTACTTTGTTAAGAGTTGCCACCTGTTAAAAAGTTTAATTAAATTAATACGTGGAAACGACTGAACGGATTTGCATAAAATTTTGCACAGAGATAGCCTATGACCTACGTTGGAAAAGAGGCTACTATTTAAAGAGTTGCCACCTATTATAAAAGGGTAATTAAATTAATACGCGGAAAGACTCAACTGATTTGCATGCAATTTTGCACACGGATAGCTTATGATCTAGGTTGGAAAATAGGCTACTTTTTTTAAGAGTTGCCACCTGTAAGAAATGTTTAATTTAATTAATACGCGGAAATGACTGAACTGATTTACATGAAAGTTTGCACACAGATAGCCTATGATCTAGATTGGAAAATAGGCTACTCTCTTAAGAGTTGCCACCTGTTAAAAAAGTTTAATTAAATTAATACGCGGAAAGACTCAACTCATTTGCATGCAATTTTGCACACGGATAGCTTATGATCTAGGTTGGAAAATAGGCTACTTTTTTTAAGAGTTGCCACCTGTAAGAAATGTTTAATTTAATTAATACGCGGAAATGGGTGAACTGATTTGCATGAAAGCCTGCACACAGATAGCCTATGATCTAGATTAGAAAATAGGCTACTTTCTTAAGAGTTGCCACCTATTATAAAAGTTTAATTAAATCAATACGCGGAAATGGCTGAACTGATTTGCATGGAAGTTTTCACACAGACAGCTTATGATCTAGGTTGGAAAATAGGCTAGTTTTTTAAAGAGTTGCCACCTGCTAACAAAGTTTAATTAAATTAATACGCGGAAACGTCTGAACGGATTTGCATGAAATTTTGCAAGCAAATAGCTTATGACCTATAGTTACGGTGGCCATATTAACCAATGTAAAATAAAGGACATTTTTTTTAAATTATTCGGGAATACGTACATATAACTTGTATGATAAAATTACCTTACCCATATCGTAATTTGAATCAAATATTTACCAGTTAATTAACCTATTCCGAAAAATTAAGCCAAATCCTTTTCAAGGACTCCGTCATCCTTTGCTGCCAAAATGCATTTACCATAATTCATACTGCACACCGAATTCAGCACGCAGTGGTTCGAAATTGGGATTTAATGTTCATAATTCACCGCAGTCTTAATTTTTTAATAAATTTTTACTAAAAAGCAAAAAAAAATGTATTTTTGTGAACCTTTTTTTATTTTACTATATTTTATTTTATTACATTTCAAACATTTTTTGTAATTTTTT
Organism: Rhagoletis zephyria; assembly: GCF_001687245.7. Taxonomy (NCBI): domain Eukaryota; kingdom Metazoa; phylum Arthropoda; class Insecta; order Diptera; family Tephritidae; genus Rhagoletis; species Rhagoletis zephyria. The sequence goes on along the minus strand of NW_016157693.1, from coordinate 18,399 downwards.
CGTTTTGGGGAACCATACAATTGTTTTTAACTAGTCTTTGTTATGTAAGTGGAACAGGAGAATACATTTTCTTCTAAATTGCCACTTTTTCTGCATTTGGCACTAAAAAAATTAATATAATCAAATAAAAATTCACAAATCAGGCTCAACTGGTCTCGTGCAAAGCTGTAATAAAAAAAATTATCAAATTAAGTGAAAAAATGAACGCTCCAGTGAATTACGAACACTAAATGCCAGTTTAGAACCACTGTGCAGCAGGGGGTTTATTGTTCTCTTTCAGTGGAACTGGAAACTTTCTCCCCTGTGCTTTATAGATTGTGCAAAGATTACCGATTAAATAGAAACCGNGTGCAAAGCTGTAATAAAAAAAATTATCAAATTAAGTGAAAAAATGAACGCTCCAGTGAATTACGAACACTAAATGCCAGTTTAGAACCACTGTGCAGCAGGGGGTTTATTGTTCTCTTTCAGTGGAACTGGAAACTTTCTCCCTGTGCTTTATAGATTGTGCAAAGATTACCGATTAAATAGAAACCGTTAAGTGGGGTGCGAAACAAACTGGCGAAGGTTTTCATTATATTTTATAAGGAACATTTTTATTTTTCATATTCTGTGTTTAAAAATTTACCTCTGAAAAATGCAGAGCTGATCTAAAGGACCGTTTAAGAAATAAAGGACAAAAGGCGTCCTTTATTTTGAAAAAAATTATAAAGGGCAGGGGGTTAAAATAAAGGACTGTCCTTTAAAATAAAGGACGGATGGTCACCGTACCCATACGGTATATCTACGGTGACCATATTAACCAAAGTAAAATAAAGGACATTTTTTTTATGATTTGGGAATACGTACATACAACTTGTATGATAATAGTACCTTACCAATATCGTAATTTAAATCACCAGTTAATTATATTATTTAATTGTACAAGTTCCTCTGCTGTAGCGAAAAATTAAATAAATTAAAAATTAATTTATTAATAATTAACCAGTTAATTATATTATTTAATTGTACAAGTTCCCCTGCTGTAGCGAAAAATTAAGCCAAATCCTTTCCAAGGACTTCGCATCCTTTGCTAGCAAAATGCGTTTTCCATAATTCATACTGCACGACGAAGCCAGCACGCAGTAGTTCAAAATTGGAATTTAATGTTCATAATTCACCGGAGCCTTCATTTTTCAACTAATTTTTACTAAAAACCGAGAAAAATATTTATTTTGGTGCACATTTTTTATAACATTTCAAATTAATTTTTGGGTATTTTTTTCGTTTTGTTAGAACTATATAGAAATAAAATAAATGAAAAAAAATGAAAAATTAAGGCTCCAGTGAACTACGAACACTAAATGCCAGTTTTGAACCACTGTGCAGCAGAGGGTCTATTGTTCTCTTTGAGTGGAACTGGAAACTCAGCGTGCAACACGCTCTTGGGCACAACTTTCCCTGTGCTTTATAGATTGTACAAAGATTACCGATTAAATAGAAACACTTAAGTTGGGTGCGAAACAAACTGGCGAAGGTTTTCACTATATTTTATAAGGGACATTTTTATTTTTCATATTCTATGTTTAAAAATTTACCTCTGAAAAATGCAGAGCTGATTTAAAAGACAGTTTAAGAAATAAAGGACAAAAGGCGTCCTTTATATTGAAAAAAATTATATAGGACAGGGGGTTAAAATAAAGGACTGTCCTTTGAAATAAAGGACGGATGGTCACCGTACCTATAGTGGAAAAAAGGCTAATTTTTTGGAAGAGTTGCGACCTGTTAAAAAAAGTTTAATTAAATTAATACGCGGAAACGACTGAACAGATTTGCATGAAATTTCGCACAGAGATAGCTTATGACCTACGTTGGAAAATAGGCTACCATTTTAAGAGTTGACACTTATTAGAAAAGTTTAATTATATTAATACGCGAAAATGACTGAACTGTGAATGTTTGTATGTTTGGATGTTTGGGAAATCATCACACGGAAACGACTGAACGGATTTGCATTAAATTTTGTACGCAGATAGCTTCTGATCTAGATTGGAAAATAGGCTGCTTTGATAAGAGTTGCCACCTGTTAAAAAAGTTTAACTAAATTGATACGCGGAAACGACTGAACAAATTTGCATGAAGTTTTACACACAGATAGCCTATGACCTACGTTGGAAAAGAGGATACTATTTTAAGAGTTGCCACCTATTATAAAAGTTTAATTAAATTAATACGCGGAAATGACTGAACTGATTTGCATGAAAGTTTGCACACAGATAGCTTATGATCTAGATTGGAAAATAGGCTAATTTTCTTAAGAGTTGCCACCTGTTAAAAAAGTTTAATTAAATTAATACGCGCAAACGACTGAACGGATTTGCGTGAAATCTTGCACGCGGATAGCTTATGATCTAGGTTGGAAAATAGGCTACTTTTTTTAAGAGTTNGCACAGATAGCTTATGGTCCAGATTGAAAAATAGGCTACTTTCGTAAGAGTTGCCACCTGTTAAAAAAGTTTAATTAAATTAATACGCGCAAACGACTGAACGGATTTGCGTGAAATTTTGCACGCGGATAGCTTATGATCTAGGTTGGAAAATAGGCTACTTTTTTTAAGAGTTGACACCTGTTAGAAATGTTTACTTTAATTAATACGCGGAAATGGGTGAACTGATTTGCTTTGAAGCTTTCACACAGACAGCTTATGAGCTAGGTTGGAAAATAGGCTACTTTTTTTAAGAGTTGCTACCTGCTAACAAAGTATAAATTAATTAATACACGGAAACGTCTGAATTGATTTGCATGAAATTTTGCAAGCTGATAGCTTATGACCTACAGTGGAAAATTGGCTAATTTTTTGGAAGAGTTGCGACATGTTAAAAAAGTTTAATTAAATTAATAAGCAGAAACGACTGAACAGATTTGCACGAAATTTCGCACAGAGATAGCTTATGACCTACTATTATAAGAATTACTACTACTATTTTAAGAATTGGCACCTGTTTTTGCTCACAGATGGTTTATGACCTGGATTGAAAAATAGGCTACTTCCTTAACCGGTTTCCCGATCAGACCGAAATTTTTACGCTTACTACGGATTTCGCAAGGATGGTCTTAGACTGAAAGTAATTCCGATAACTCAAGGCCCCTCCCATACAAATTTGAATTTTCATATTACATACATATCTCTGGAAGCATTTGTGGGAGAGAACTGGAACTTGGTATAGAGATATGTATGTGAAATCAATGTTGGCATTAATCGATTTATTTTTTAATCAGTTAGTTAATTCGACTAAATTCAATCTGATTACAGTTAATCATGATTAATTTTAATCTGACTTAACAGTTAATCAAAACCGCGATTAAAAAAAATAATTTTTAATCATTAACTCTTAATTTGATCAAGTAGGTTTGGTGACTAATTAATTTATGCTGGAATTTTCCTGTGCACACAAAGCAAGTTAATCCGGTATTTTGGTGTGCATTTTCATTAAGATCTATACCAACAAACGTTTTACAAACCAGGTATGTAAAAGTTTCCAGTTTATGTATTACTAATAACAATAATTATAGTTTTTTTATATTATGTGCTTTTTATAAACGTAAAACACAAAATAATTACTATAACTAGTGTTTGGTTTCAAATTCGGACAAACTAGACAACTTAATCAGATTTTATTTTTAATTGGACTAACGATTAATGATTAAAATTAATTAATCGTAATCGCAGCCAGCGATTAACGATTAAAAAAATTTAACCATTAATCGTACAGTTGATTACGACTAATTAATTTTAATCGTCAAACGCGATTAACATTCTAATCGTTAATTTTTAATCGTTAATCAGATTAACATTTTGCCAACACTTTGTGAAATCATATTCATATTCACGGAGAAAAATGGACGTTTTTGGAAAAGAGGCGTAGCACCTCCCATACTGACTGAAAGTTTCATATTGCATATCTCTTCAAATGTTTCGGGTAAAGTACTCAAGCTTGGTATGGAAATACATATGTATGTATGTATGTGAAACTAATACCACACTCATGGAGAAAAATGAGAGTTATTGGAAAAGGTGGTGTGGCAACTCCCATTCAAATTGATTTTTCTATGCTGCATATCTCTGGATGTGTTTATTGCAGAGGACTGGAACTTGACACCGAGATGTGTAAACAAAATTAATTCCATACTCATGGAGAAAAATTTGCGTTATTCGAAAAGGGACATGGTACCTCCCGTACAAATTTACTTTTTATACTGCATATTAGAGTGGAGCGAAAAAACACTTTTTCCGAATTTACAAACGTAATAGCGCGGAAAACTTGCTGTAATTAAAGACAAATAAAACGCAGAAAAAAATTTTGAAATCGATGAATAGCTTCCATTCGCGCAATGAGGCCAAAGTTTTAAAATTTAAGAAAAATTAAGAGATTCAGATTATTTTAATTTAAGCAATATTTTTTTGGAATAAATGAAGCTGACATAATGGCTTTACGATCAGTTAAGAAATATCTGCGGAAAAAATAAACACATCACCCTACTAGAACAATTTACTCTATGCTCCCAATACAATTACATTTTCGTTTTCAAATCTCAAACACAATCACAAATTACTTCGAAAATTTCCTATAGACAAACGTTAGAATAGTACAATAACTCTCACGTACACACAAATTTGCAGTAGAATACGGTAAAATTTTCATATTGCTGTTAAGAAATTCATAGAAACTTTACCCAATACACTAAGTAAAGCTACCTGTAAAATGTGGAGTATTTACCGAGTCTGTTCTGGTACGGTATTTTTTACTACATACATATGTATGTATGTACATATATTGGAAAGCTAAATTTCTACATTCCCTGCAACGATGCATAGAGTTAATTTTAGAAGCAACCAAGTTCGCACTTCCCTTCGAGAATTCTTGATATTAGATACTTGATATTAGCAGCGACAGTTACAAATGTATTGAGACTCATTTCTTGAAGTTGACTCACTTAATTAAGGTTTTGCCATTGCGTTTGCATTTCCATTTTACTATAAAATAAAATTTTGTTTTTCTCATTGTTTTTTGTTAGTGATTCACTAAATACCAATATATCGCAAAACTTTATTTAAAATATTAATTTATTGAGTTTCTTCTTTAAATGGAGGTTACTACTCAGAAACGGAAACCTATAACAAGACATTCATTTGAATGTCCACTAATTGGCAATCCTAAGGATTTGCCAAACTCTGCACTTCCTACTAATGGTGATATTCTACGATGCTGCAATGAGGAAAGATTTAATCTTTCGTCGAAAATTAATAGGACAAATGTATGTTTTTCTGATGTAGCTAACATTGTGTCAGAGAAGATCGAGCAGTTTACAAAAAAGCTTATATTCCTGTAGTATCAAAGAATAGAATTATCAAAAAAATTCAGGATTATCACAGTAAGTATATAAATGTCAAAAAGTCATTCGAAAGAGACAACAAAATAAGGGCTCAACATATCAATTAAAGCTTGCAGAGTTTAGAAGTTCATTGGCATGGTTGTTTGGTGTGGCAACCTGCAAGTGCGCTTTGACATTAAACTGCACTTGTGACAGGTCTTTTGCTCTTTGCGTCTGTTCAAATCCCGTAAATGTAACATGTGTATGCGTAAAGTCGAGGAAAATTCCCTCCATTGAACTAAAGTTTATGTATGATCAAAGAACCAACCGAGAGGGCAAAATTTCTAGCGTTCTTCGCAAAACATCTGTGAAACTTAACAGGCGACTTGAAAGAAAACAAAAGGAGTCCATTCGCTTATGTCCGGAAAAAGTAAGTTCTTCCGTTGTACTATCATTTGGTGACGACACAGATGAAGAAAGACAGTCATCTAAACCGACTCGTTGTCAGCCACCTCCTTCACAAGGGGAAACATTTGAGCCTCCGAAAAGAATAGCAGATTATTTTAAAGATTCAACATTATCTCGTGATAAGTCGTTTAATTTAAAAAATACAGCTTTGGTATGTGACCGATATGGTGTCTCTGATAGAGCAGCCGCAGCAATCATATCTAGTACACTTGTTGATGTTGGAGTCATATCCGAATCAGACAAAGCTTTTGTAACAGATCGAAGCAAAGTCAGAAGAGAAAAACAGAAAATAAGGACAAGTTTGCAGCAGAATATATAAATCACCGATTCTATACGAGGCTTATATTTTGATGGTCGCAAAGATAAGACATTGAACATCGAGATAGCAGGCTCAAAGCTTTTTAGACGTACTATTACAGAAGAACACGTGTCTCTAAATGAAGAACCTGGGTCTCGATACCTTAGCCATGTTGTACCAAAATCTGGAAGCGCAAAACATATAAAGGAGGCAATAATATTCGATCTAGTCAGTCGATGTTCTCTTTCCCTTCAAGAGTTGGATGTTGTGGGATGTGATGGAACAAACACAAATACTGGCTGGAAAAGCGGTGTTATTCATCATATAGAAACTTATTTACAACGAGAAGTGCAATGGGTTGTTTGCATGTTACACCTTAACGAACTTCCATTTAGACACGTTTTTGAATATCTAGATGGTCCCACATCTGGACCAAAGTCGTTTTCCGGGCCAATTGGAAAGGCACGCTTAAATTGTAATATATTACCCGTAGTCAAATTTAAAATCATTGATGGCTTTCTGCCGAATGTAGACACTAATGATCTCAGCAAAGATCAAAAGTATCTTTTGCGCATCTCTCAAGCTATTCAAATAGGGGAATGTCCTCTTGATCTTGCTAAGGCATATCCAGGTTTAATCTCTCACTCCCGTTGGCTAACAACAGCAAATAACATACTCAGATTGTATATATCAACACCAAAACCCTCTACTGCTTTAATTCAAATAGTTGAATTTACTCTTACATGTTATGTTCAAGTATGGTTTTCTATATAAAAACATAGCTCAATATTAGATGGACCTAAAAATCTCTTCTTGATGATACAGGCATCAAAAAGCTTAACACAAACGTTGCAGGAGGTTGTCCATCCTGTAATACAAAATAATGCTTATTTCGCGCATCCGGAGAACTTGCTGTTGTCCATGTGTCTGGATGAAAGAAAGCAAATTAGAGAGATTGCATTCAGGTGCATTTTAGAGGCTCGGACTAGCAAAGCACATGATAAAAAGAAGTCTGGAATACGCAACTTTATTATTCCGAAGTTAAACTTTGGCGCCTCTGAATACAGTGATTTAATTCATTGGAGTAATCAAATACTCGTTTCACCACCACTCTTAAGGAACGTTCCAAACGAGGAAATTTCTCGACTAATTGAATCACAAGAGATTCCACAGTGGGACTTTCGAAATTTTCCCTGTCACACGCAAGCTGTGGAACGTTGTGTAAAACTGGTAACATTGTCAGCAGAAAAAGTGGTGGGAGTTGAAAATAGAGATGGATTGATCAGATCGACTCTAAAATCAAGGGAAAACATGCCCAAGTTTGATACAAAATCAGACTTTGCATTTACACAGTAAATATGTACTTTTATACAGGGAAGGCACTCGAAGTTTACCTATTAAAAATGCTATAATTTTGTAAATTTTTTGTTTTGTTTTTAACATCAGGTTATCATAAAAACATGTCAAGTTTAAAAACAAAAGTATATTACTGTTCGATATAGCCACCTTTAGCGCGAATGATAGCTTCGAGTATGTCCGGGAGTGCTTCAGATGCTGCACGAATGTAGTCTGATGGACTACTAGACCACATTCGTGCAGAATGTGAAGCATTCCCGGACAGACACGATGCTATTAATCGCGCTAAAGGTGGCTACATCGAACAGTAATTCACTTTTCTTAAAATTTAACATGTTTTTATGATGACCTGATGTTTTAAATAAAAATAGCCAAAGTAGACAAAATTATAGCATTTTTAATTGGTAACACTTCGAGTGCCTACCCCGGTAGAATATGGTTAGATGGTTGGGTAGGGCGGGGGGGGAACTCAAAGTGCAGCCACCTACTCGTGGTGAGTTATGTTTCGTTTCTAGTCTCTATGAAACGGGCTAAGTGCTGCATTTACATTATGAAACAAAAAGGCATACAAAATTTCGTTACCAAACAATATTCTCTTAATTTTTCTTAAATTTAAAACTTTGACCTCGTTGCCCGAATGGAAGATATTCATCAATTCCAAAATTTTTTCTGTGTTTTATTTGTCTTTAATTACAGCAAGTTTTCCGCGCTATTACGTTTGTAAATTCGGAAAAATTGTTTTTTGGCTCCACTCTACAGAGGTGTTCACTGGGACTTGGTACTGGGGTATGTAAAATCAATTCTAAATTCATGAAAGAAGATTAGGGTTATAAGAAAAAGGGGCGTGACACTTCCTGTACAAATTGACTTTTTCTTGCCACATATCTCTGGAATTATTTGTGGAAGAATACTGGAACTTGGTATGGAGTTGTGTATACAAAATGTATCAATTGCTCATGGAAAAAATGTGAGTTATTAAAAAAGGAGGCATGTCGCCTCCCATTCATACTAAAAAATTCTTAATACATACCTCTGGAAGGATAGAAAATCTCTGCAAGTATTTTAAATTTGTTATGGAGATTTATTTTATAAGTGACGTACTGACAGAAAAAATTTCATTTAATGGAAAAGGAAGAGCCGGGTTCGGCCTTATAATCTAAAGCTCTCATGATGCATACATACCTCTTGAGGCATTTGCTACAGTAATGAGAAGTGGTATTTTATCAAGGCCAGGTTACTAAATTTGAGTTGGAAATATTAGAGACCGCCGTGGCAGCTCCAAGAAGGTTACAAGTTCACGGGTCGTATCCTTGGAACCATTTTAAGGTAAACTTAGAGGGATTGATATCTTTCGTATGCCTAGCGCGCAGACGAGATTTTATAATTTCATAGTTTTGAACGGCCTAAATACCTTAACTGGCTTAAAAAATAACTAGCTATAATAAAATGGGCATAAAACTAAAATATAACATCATTAAATTATTTTTCATATTTGTATAAAAACGTGGGNGGCTTAAAAAATAACTAGCTATAATAAAATGGGCATAAAACTAAAATATAACATCATTAAATTATTTTTCATATTTGTATAAAAACCTGGGGTGAAACCCGCGGGTACAAGCTAGTATATATATAAAAACAAGAAAGATCATTGTAGAGGGCATCAAGAGGATGACATGACATCAAGTATTGTTTTATACGAACTTTTTAAGCACCGACTCAATTTTTTTTTAATACATAATAACAGTTATTTTGCCATTTTCACCGTTTCATAATACGCCTATTGTAGGAAGCCACAATCAAATTGTAGGATCTTTCTTTTGAGTCCCCACATCAAGGCGCACACCATTTGTAAATTCAATGAGAGGTGTGGTCAATCAATTAGGACCTTAAGTGCTAAGTAGTCAGTTCTATATCGCTACTAACTTTTATCTATGCTCAAATGCATAGTTGGACTCTTTATTTATATATGTATATTAAAGTGGTTCATAAAAACACTCTTTTTGGAAATTCATAAACGCTACATCAGATTATTATTATTTTGAAAATTTGACATCCGATTCGTAATCAGCAACCCCAGAAACCCCCTGGTAACAAGTTCTAACCCATGACAACGCGTAAATCGTTCAGTATCAACGTTTTAATTTTACTAGTCTCTTTTCGAGAGTATATTTTCGGGCACTAGGCCCATTCTAACTGACCAAGACAGGTATGTAATTAAGGAAATGTTCCCCAATAATACCACAGAAATTATATGCAAAAACCACATTTTTAGCTGCATTTTAACATGTCAAGAAAATAAAAAAATTGAGAACATCAGCGTTTTTATAAAAAAACCGACCAGCGCGACCTCTGAAAATTTTTTTTTTTTTCAAAATAAAAAAACACGTTTCTCATTTTTTATCACAAATAACAATAATTTGAGGTAGCGTTTATGAATTTCCAAAAAAAAAAATTTTAAACCCATCTAATGTATATATATTTTTTACGTACTCCGGATTTGCCCGTTGAAATTAACTTTAAAGATGTAACTATGAAAGAAAATTTTTTTTAGCTCTTGTATAAAAAAGTCCTTTAACAGCAAAGTGTTAGGCCGGCCCAATGAGATCATTTTTGCGGATTCCGCCTATAAGTGCCTCAACTTAGAAACCATTATTACACGACGATTTGAAACGCGCAAATAATTTTTAATAATAAACAATGGCATGTCAATTTAAAAAAATCGGAACGTACTATAAACCAAGACATATTGGGCCATATGCATAAAAACTATGCAAAGGCTTTTTCTTAAAATTTCAGACCTTTTCCTCGATTTGTTCAAATAAATTTAGGTGAAAGGTATGAAATTTTAAGAAAAAAGCAATTGGTTAGCTTTCATGCATACGGCTCATTGTACCTTACTACGAGCATTCTCCCTTTTTTTCTTGAAATATAAAATAAAAAATTTCGTACTTTGTTTGTACGATTTTATAGGCGTAAAGTTCTATATTAATGTCTCCACAAAATCTGAGTTAATTCAGGGAGATTTATTGTAAAGTGCATAGGCTTTTAAAAATCATAACCTACTACACTTTAATTGTTACTTGCAGTTATAATTTTGTTATATGTAGGTGTTTTATATTTGCAGCATGTAAATTCAGTAAATTAACTTTTAGTGTAATATAACACTATTAATTTGTTTACAAAATATACTTCTTTCCCGGCTGCGTTTGGCATGTTAAAGGGTCTCACAAACACAATTCCATATTAGGGGCCTTTTAACATCAGAAAGCACTGGCGTTTAAACCCTTGTCGTGGCAGAAGTAAAGTCTCACAATCGGCACTAAACTCTTATTTACACATATATATATATATAATACATAAGTTTACGAATATGACTTTTTTAAAGCAAAAGACAAGTTGTGATGCAATATAAAAATTTAAATTACGTATGTATGTGTTGATGTGACGTAATTTATTTGTGTCTATTCTCCGACTTTAAATTTAACTTAGCATGCTTTTCAAAAATTTTAATAACTCTCCACATATTAATTTTGACTTTTCTCGCACAATCAGTGGTTGAGACTAAAATAATGAAGAGATCAAATGACTGAAAAATTTTGACCAGATAGCATTTATTTTCAAAAAGAATTAACGCCGCTTCGAAAATCTCACCAGAAACACAAGTCCTCACGAGTTATTTTTTTAATGTTATTTTATTTTTTTGCAATTAGATTGTATAATTATCACGATTGAGAGAATACAAAGGTTGCGCCGATCTCGGACCGCTATTCCTCTCTTAACGAATTTGACAGAATCGTTGTTTGCATGACGTCACACTGGTGCAACTTGTTTACGTTTTCCTTGCAACATTTTTTCTTCTTCTTCCATTCTTGCTCACGTTTTGGCATTTCTCTCTCGCAATTGCACAAGTGTGACGTCACACAAAAGTTATTCTCAAAAATCCTCTCTGATCGGCGCAATCTTGTATTCTATCATTCTTGTATAATTATGTTCCATTTTTTAAAATCAGTTTCAATAAGTATAGAAACGTTAATTTACTATTCCAGTAACATCAATTTTTTAAGAGCAATTATTTTGGCTCAACTAATTATTCCATTTCCTTCGGGCAGTAAAACGACCTTTTTTAACTCCCGATTTTTTAACTCACTACAATCACTTCTCTGCTTTACCTCCAACTATATTTTTAATGTGAAAATAAGTATATTAATCGTATTTCTTGAATTGTGCTGCTACCACTTTCTCACTTTATTAACTTTTATGCAGACATATCACGCCTTTTCACTTAACCGCTATTTGCAGTTTTTTTTTATTCCGAATATATTACAAAGTGGCACACCAAACCGCTTAATTGCTTGTACATTTGGCGTTAAGGGGATGGATGACACGCTTGCTTTCAACCATCTGGGAGGATAAGGTGTTTGCTGGCGTTATGTATACGACATGTACGGTTTGAGTGGCTTCCGCTTTTTGACAGTTAACTTTTTATGAGTGACAGCGACCTTCCATGCTCTTAAGTACATGTACTAGTGAACTTTTTATAGGCGTCATAGCATCATCCGCGTTCACTCGCACGAACATCTTCAAAAACAGGAACAAACTGTTGGCACAAAACCACATCTGTATACAGCATCCCGTATTTAGCTAAGCGAAACAAAACTTACCACAGTTGGTGGGCTCGACAAATTCAACTTGCTTTTATTACTCGTTTGCGCAATTCAATGAGTGAGTACAAATGTTTTTCAGTACTTTGTTAAGTGGATGTCGAGTGAAACTTGAGCAGTCACGAATTATACATACAATAGTATTGCAAAAGAAATGCTGCTGAAAGGAGTTGTATAGCGTATGGACTTTTAATTATTTACTTTATGTCGTAAAAGTGCGAAACATACCTATAGGGTGATACATCTAGACCTTGGCTTTTTATACCCGAGCGCACTTGTGCACAAGGGTATTATAACTTTGTTCACATAACGGTTGTTTGTAATAGGCAAAACGAATCGAGAGAGATATAGACAAATGTATAACATAAACTAGCAAATACCCGGCGTGCTTCGCGACGCCTCGTGAAAGTTAAGGAGAAACCGTATTGAAACTCAAATGGGAAAACCTCTTCTGGGGAAGAATTTTGCCTTTATTAGTATCAGTGTTGCCAGAACTTTT
>NW_016157693.1:0-2370 GCF_001687245.7 Rhagoletis zephyria | reverse complement strand
TGGGCCGACCGGCTAGATTGGCAAAAAAAAGCGGCTAAAAACGGCTAAAATGTTTTAGTGAAAATTCACATGCTTTATTTAAATAAATCGCAAGAAACGAAAGACTAGTTAACACCATTAATTTATATCGAGTGTATATTCCTCATCATCAAATGAATCACTAATGTATATATCACCTGAATTCATTAATTTTAAGAGATCGTCATCTACAGTAAAATTATGGCAGCATTTTTCTTCACGTTTTAAACCGTATCTTATATATAAAATAGCGTTTAACGTTTTATCGCACATTGGATTTCTTTACTTAGTTTTTATTATATTCATTGAACTAAATATTCGCTCTACTTCTGTATTACTTATAGGCAAAACAAGAAAACTAAAAACTAGGTTGCAAAGGTCAGCGAAAGGGTTTTCTCCTAGGGCATTTCGAAATTGATAAACTTCGGCCCAAAATTTTACAGTTGAGTCTAAATTACTCCAGGTATGTAACGTTAACCGTTGCCATTGGATGTTATTTCGTCGGCATTATATTTGTGTTTTTGTTGCTGTAGTTGAACAAATACTTTTGGTTTAATTACTCTTAATGCATTTCCAACTGAAAAAAGTCAATTTTTTTAGTGTGGCAATATTTGTAGGGAGGCGTTGGCGTAATTACTTTATTAAAGTGATAATAAAATAGCGACCATTTTCTCGAATTATTTTCTCGGCTTCGTGGTCAAAAGCGTTTGTGCTTACTTTGGTTTTTAAATACTCTTCAAAACTGTGATAAAACTGAGGAAATGGAGCAAGGTATGGTTCCAACGGGGAGCATATAGGATCAAATGGGTCCGCGCTAATAACCACTAGGGAGCATAGATGCGAAAGTAAAACATTGAGTTAATTAAAAATCTTCATTGGGTCTGCATTATTGCTTTCGAACAACTTGTTTACTTTTTGCACCTGAAAATTAGGCAAATAGTAAAATCGGCTAAAAACGGCTAACTTTTTTTTACAAACCGGCTAACAAATCGGCTACCGGCTAGATCGAATTTTCTCCGGCTATTTGCTATCAAAACCGGCTAAATCTAGCCGGAAAACGGCTAAAATGGCAACGCTGATTAGTATCCATAATTCATCTGGCCGGCCATTGTAACCCTAGTACGTATGTATGTATGTAAGTATAATGTGTTGTAATCGATTGGTAATAATAATAAAAGTTAAGATCTATCTTCACAAATCAGTGCCGTATCAGTTCAGTATCATAGCCAATCAGCATCGATCAGTGATACCAATTCACACACATCCGTAGTATGTCGTCCGGTCTTCTTCTTCTTTTTTGGCGCTGTAACCGCCTAAGCGATTTTGGCCGTGTTCAGCAAAGCACGCCAGTCGTTTCTCCTCTGTGCCAACTGACGCCAATTGGAAACGCCAAGTGAAGCCAAGTCCTTCTCCACCTGATCTTTCCATCGCGTCCTTACGAGGACATCAACCAGCCGGGCAGAGGCACCTTCCCCATTAAGGGTCCGGACATTCCAGGTGCATGCCCTCAAATCGTAGTCCTTTAAACGTTTGCCGTGGTCGTCATCATAAGGGGGGGGTCTCATCCGAGGCTTTGCCTTGCTTCTTCACTGGAAGTGGTTTTTACGTGGCGGGTCCCAAGCCCAGCGCACAAACCATTGCTGGGACGGGGGTGGTTTCGCAACCAAATACACGTTTATATAGCGAGCCGCTTGCTCCAAGCAGACACCCGATTGCAGCCGCACCTACTGGTGAACAGACGCTGCAGACTTCAGTGTCGTCCGGTACTTTCAGTAAAATGAAGTTCACTGAAACAAAAATGACTTATTTTACTAATGATCAGTTGTCAATTATTGCCATATTATTTATATAATTCTGGATAATTCCGTCCCAACTCGATTAATTTTCCCTCCATATTAAACAAAATTTGCAATAGAATACCGTCAGCTCGTCAGGGAAATACACAAAAAAATCTTTGCCGAGTTAACTACACTCTAAAAAATGTTTGCTTAAATTTAAGCATATTAAAAAAGGTAGCCAGTTTCCTCTCTTAATGTATGCAAATTTGCATACCGAGTTAATCAATTTAAATACTGCTTTTTTTACTTTTACTGACCATATGTGTGGCGTAGAACAAATTTAAAATTGTTTTTTTTGAATTCTGAACACTCAAGGCCAAATTCACAGTGCGTAGTTAACTCAGAATCTTCAGTTAACTACAGGTTTTCAGTACAGCACTGTGAATTTGGCCCTTAGGGCCGTTAATTTAACTATTTTAAAGTATTTGCTTTTGTTATTTTATGGCCTTATAACAATTATATTCAACAATTTTTATGAGCTTGAGGCTGTTTTTAGTAAAAACTTATTGTGGAA
>NW_016157692.1:220329-221057 GCF_001687245.7 Rhagoletis zephyria | reverse complement strand
ACATACTCCATTAATTGATAACGTTTTTACATGCATATATACATAAGTACATACATACGTATGTGTATATTTCTGCCTAAATACAACTCAGCATACATACATACATACATAAATATGTACATAATTACGCGCATATTCAAATACAGCAATAACTATTTCATTCATAAACACATGCGCGTATTTCTCAAGACCAAGTAAATTCATTCATAAAAACAACCGCAGCACATCTCCCCGCAACTTCATCACCATCAAGCGCAACTTTTTCAATCCGACACAAAAATTCTAAAATCTTAAAATGAAGAAATATCGGCCAGCCAAGTGAAAAGTGGCAACTATTTCTCTATATCCAGTAAAATAAGTTATCCCGAATTTTGGTAATTTTTGGCAAAACACTCTACTTATCTGTTCCATACCAATATTTCAATCGTTAGCTAGTATTTTAAGGTGTCATTTTAATAAACATTACATAAAAGTGTACGTTTTCTGTAGGAAAACACATTAGTTTTTGATGTGTATACATCTTTGGTTTCGGTAGGGGAAAATTTGCGAAGCTGTAACGCACAGCTCAGCAGAGAATTTCGAAGGGCTTGCATGTGTATTGCATCAACAATTTTTTAATTTCATTAGAGGCACCCTGTGTTGACTTGCAATTGCAAATGGTTGCATACATTTAAGCATTTGCAAAATAAGAGGAAATGCGGTACAAACGATTATTACTTCCGGTTAAG
>NW_016157692.1:207115-218382 GCF_001687245.7 Rhagoletis zephyria | reverse complement strand
GCTTGTAACAAAGACCTTTCTTCGATAGAGGACAATGTTTTAAAAAGTTTCACATCATCGGCATACATTAAAATTTTTGAATGTTTTATTATAGAAGAAATATCATTAATGAATATCAGGAACAGAATCGGACCGGTCAAAGCACTTTATGTGTTGGTATAAACAAGATAATAGATTTCTAAAATTGTTTTTTAAAAGTACCAACTATCGCTGCTTTTGAACTGGTGGCGATCCAGTTACTATCGGACTGGTTCGTTTTTGGCGATAAAGATCTAGTACGGAACTACAAATTTGGTTCACCAGTTCGGGGTTTCCCTACAGGGCATGTACGCTGAATTCGCCGACAAGCTTTTTTAAAAACGAAGTAAATTAGTACAAATTGTTAATCATTTTCATTCGAGTTTGAGTAACTCCTTTCACTAAATAGCTTTTAGTAACTTTAACGAGACTTATTTTATTTTATTCATATTAGTGCAGTTTTGACATGTTAAATAAGAGCTTGTTTTAAAAAAAAATATTTTTTTACATTATTTTATTTTAAACTTTTTAGTTTTATTTTATATAACGAGCACATAATATTTTTATTAAGAGCTGACTCTCCATTTATGAGCGTAGTACATTTAATAAAAGCGGCGCAAATCTTTTCGATCATCTGTTTAGGCTGAGCAAAACACGTTGAGTTCAGGTAGCGAAAAAATTATACGATGGAAAAAATGGCGGAAAGTTGGCAACTGTTGAACTGAGCGGAACTACTCAGCTGTGCGTTTCTAGGACAAACAGTCTACGGTTAGAAAATATGACCGCGCCCAATGTGTCACGAATTAGGAGCATAATCAGAAACAAATCGGTGTGTTATTTAATTTAAGCATTCAGATCAAGTACAAACCACACACCCGGTAGGTGCTCTACAGAAATTCGTATAGAAATATCCCAAGGTTAACAGCTGATTTATTCAAACTAATTTCCGGTGTCTTACCTTACCAAGGAATTCACAATAGAATCTATCATACCACTGCCTAAAACTCTCCTACATAGCTGCGCCGGCAAATTACGCTCTGCTATCACTAGCAGTAGTGACCACGCTGTAAAGAAGCTGTTAAGTTGGGATCACACGATTTGTACATTTGTACAGATTTGTACGTTTTGGCAGTCACAGAGTGGTGTTGTCTAGAAATAATGAGTTTAGCTCAATAACAACTTTCAAACAACACCACTCTGCAACTGTTAAAATGTATAAATCTTGTGATCGCTGCTTTAGATGAAGATAAGCATAGGGAGCTGCGAAAATGTCAAAATTTAAAGCTAAGTGAATAAAATACATTTAGGTTGTATGTTTGTTGTGTATGTGTATCTTCTTGTAAATTATTTTGAAATTTATACACACACATGCTGAGAACATATAAGAACGAGAAGGTGCAAACGACTCAGTGGAAATCATTGTGGTATTGAATTTTTATTTTCTGAAACGTTTCTAGTAAGGATTTAACAGAAACATTTGGAACGCAATGATTATGTTAAATTCCGAGGTAGAAACACAGAAAAAATGTTTAGCAACAGATATGTGTTTTGCCAGCAACATCTGGCAAAATGTGTGTTTAAAGACGTTGCAGGCTTATAAAAAACGAAAACCTGCCAAATTTTCGTTTTAAAATTGTTTTTTTTTTTCATGTTTAAAATTTTTTTACTTAATTATGGCACATTAATAAATGAGTACAAATTTTTGTATACATAAGTTTGTACATATGTACATATGCAAATTTTTGGAACGTAAAATTGTTTGGCTGAAAAATATATCAATGGAATATCACCACACCGCGATTAAAATTTCAACAAGAGTTAACAGCAAAAACGTAAATATTCTGTTATGATAATGTTATGTTATGTTGAAAGTGTTTGGCTATGTGTTGCTAGGTTGCTGGAGAATGTAGAAACATATTCATGTATATTTTTTTATAAAATTAAATTAATTAAAAGTTAAATTATATGAGTTGTTCTTTTATATTAGTTACCATTTCCTTCATATATGCATGACCATTTGTTAAATATAATTTATTGAGTAGTTAATATTGCTTTAACGACATAAAAAATCCAAAAAACTCAAAAAGCCTGTGTTCAAGTTCGCTTCTTGTACGAGTGTATATGCACATATATATAATATACATACAGTATCGGTCATATCTATAGCACGCCATTTCAAAGTGATATTGTGTGCCACTTATGTTTATTTATTTATTTTTAAGAATTTTCAATTAAAATATAGTTCTTTCTCTAACAAAACCCATATAAACCCAAGTTTAACAATTTGTAGAATACTACAAAAAAGTGCAACAAATTTAGAATTTTTCTGAATGCACAGTTTTATAGCCCAATCAATTTTAGCCTGATAATGTGCAAGTTTCAAGTGGCTAAAGGTTACCGTTGATTTTTTCGAATTTTTTTCGACAAAGGTGTTGCGGTTTTCTTCCATATACAAATGAATTGAGTTTATTCATTATATGGAAGCCAATGCGACAAAAAAATTCTAAAAAATTAACGGTAATTCGTAGCCACTTGAAATTTGCACATTATCAGACTAAAATTGCAGGGGCTAAAAATTGTATACTCAAAAAAATTCTAACACTTACGAGAAAAAAGTTTGAAATTTAGGTGAAACTTTGTTGCACTTTTTTGAAGTTTTCTACAAATTGTTAAACTTGGGTTTATATGGGGTTTGTCTGAGAATGAACTATGTTTTAATTGAAAATAAATAAATAAACATAAGTGGCACACAATATCATTTTGAAATGGCGTGCTATAGATATGACCGATACTGTACATATGTATATAGTAGATAGTAAAAATGCATGTTAGTTGAAAAAATTGTAAAATTGGTAAAAATTCATATTAATAGTTTTGATTAATTAAAAAAAAATATGAAAATTGTTTATATTGTTTTAAGTTATATGAAAATTCTTGTTTGAAGATACATACATACATATGTATGTGCCAGTGTAGGCAAACCTATGAAAATTATGTACACATTGCAATTGGCAAACTCGTTGATGATTTGCCGTCGGCATTTCAAAGGGGCTTTTTGTCGAAAAAAATCGATTTTTTCTTTTTTTACCGATTCCTATGGTAGCTGCTATGCTATTTACATATAATGCAAAAAACCGCTTTTTTACAAATTCACTTTAAACATGGTCACATTGACAAAAAAAACCTACAAATGCAATGCCCTTGTTAACTTCAAAGTTGTTTTCTTGAAAAGTTATTTTTGAGTTTTATGAACACTTATTTTGAGAAAATGTGTCGCATGATCATTTTTCACTGCAAAACTCGTATTATATGTAATTAATGGGGCATATTCATAGTCAAAATAAAGTCGACACTAAAGTTAGTTACAGCTTTTTGATTTAATTTTCAATGGAATACCTGTAAAAAGCTGCAACTAACTTTAGAGTCGACTTTATTTCTCACGCATGCGCATACATATGTACATTTATTAATAACGTTCTTACACATACATACATATACATATATTATAACTTTCTTATTATTTGGGGCTGACAAACTTTAACTTCAGAGTCGACTTTATTTCGTCTACGAATATGCCCCAATATTTTTGGAGTCAAATTAAAATGCATTTCCCACGCATATGTACATACATACTCCATTAATTGATAACGTTTTTACATGCATATATACATAAGTATATACATACGTATGTGTATATTTCTGCCTAAATACAACTCAGCATACATACATACATACATAAATATGTACATAATTACGCGCATATTCAAATACAACAATAACTATTTCATTCATAAACACATGCGCGTATTTCTCAAGACCAAGTAAATTCATTCATAAAAACAACCGCAGCACATCTCCCCGCAACTTCATCACCATCAAGCGCAACTTTTTCAATCCGACACAAAAATTCTAAAATCTTAAAATGAAGAAATATCGGCCAGCCAAGTGAAAAGTGGCAACTATTTCTCTATATCCAGTAAAATAAGTTATCCCGAATTTTGGTAATTTTTGGCAAAACACTCTACTTATCTGTTCCATACCAATATTTCAATCGTTAGCTAGTATTTTAAGGTGTCATTTTAATAAACATTACATAAAAGTGTACGTTTTCTGTAGGAAAACACATTAGTTTTTGATGTGTATACATCTTTGGTTTCGGTAGGGGAAAATTTGCGAAGCTGTAACGCACAGCTCAGCAGAGAATTTCGAAGGGCTTGCATGTGTATTGCATCAACAATTTTTTAATTTCATTAGAGGCACCCTGTGTTGACTTGCAATTGCAAATGGTTGCATACATTTAAGCATTTGCAAAATAAGAGGAAATGCGGTACAAACGATTATTACTTCCGGTTAAGCAAACTCCGCGCATGCATTCGGTTTTGTTCCTATATGGATACATACTTAAGTTTGTGTGTACATACATTTGTTGCAAGTGGTTTTTATATTCGTAGCATGGTTTTAGGCATAGGTTTAGGTAGTCTATTGATAAAAAGGTAAGGTAAAAATTAAAAAACTACTGAAATCATTTTAACTGGGACCGTTGATAACTGATGAACATACATGAATATATGTATATATATATGTACGGATGTATAATAGCGCTCTGATCTAATACTTTTCGTGTAAAATCCTGTAAAAGTATCAAAAAGAAAAATCACTCTCTGAAGTGAGAGTATACAGTGAGTAACAGTAAAAAGTACGGGAACAAAAAAGAATCGAGTAAAATCTTGCAAATTCATTCTCTTCACAACTCTCCAAAAATCGATCTCATTTACTTGGTTTTGGAGTACGGGATCATTTTTCCTGTAACTTCCTGCAAGTTCGTATAAAAACCTGTAAGTTCATTGAGTACTGGATCAGAGCTAATAAGAGATTGCACAAAGAGAAGACGACAGTAAGACGAAATGCCGAACAAGTGAATTTAACTTTTGCAAACGAAAAATGGTATGTTATATGTATTCATTACTTTAACGTAAACCTAGCGACAGATGAAGCAGAACGACAGATCATATTCCTAAAGGAAAAAATAAATTTAAGAATATATAAAAAATAGAAAAGCTCAAACTACAAGTTCAGAACCAGTAATTTATGCGTTGTTTTCGAGATATTTTAACGTCCTTGAGTCCCAAGTTTATACAAGTATCATATTTTATCAATCATACCGATAACTTCATGTATTAAAAGAATTAAAAATGAAAATGAATAAAAAAAAATCAATCAGCAAAATGAATAAAATTAAGTGAAAGCTAATGTTTAATTTCTAACCTGACCTGCATGTGTATGCATTTAGCTGAATCGCCTAATAATAGGTATACATATAAAAAGATTATCCTCATTTTCGAGTTTACTCCCTAAGAAAGAGAGATTAGCCCTACAAAATTATAATTATAAAATAATCGCAGATTAAACCGATAACTTTTTGGTGTCCAACCTAGTTTTATCGATTATACTTGCGAAGAAGAGGAGGAATGTCAAATGTAAAAGTAAACAAAAATCGAAGCTAGCAAGGAAAAGAGGCTTGTAAAGGTATTTTTAATAAAATATTAAGTTAAAATATATTTAAATAGCATAATATGTGTAGCAGAAAAAAGTGACCAGGCTGGCATAGAGAAGAAGCTTAACTTTTCCTCGAGTTGTGAGAATAACAATAATAATCTCGTTATCTAGCTTTGATTGAGATTATATTTATATGTAAATGTACTTTAATGCTTTGCCGTACGCATATGTTTACACATCAAATTTCATGAGTACCTAGTACTCACGCCTTTTTTCTAAAGATGCTGATTAAAAAGTTAGAACGTTTTATGAAATTTTTCAGCATTTTCATAATTCTTGCACAACGTCTGAAATTTGGATTTATGTGCATACGTAGGTATATGGTTTTTGTTAAGTAATCAGCTATACTTTCATAAAAAATATTAAACTAAAAAAAAAACTATAGAAAAATAACCAAAACTTGCAAAATGTCACGTCCATATGTATACTTATTAGGTTCGCCGTAGATATGTAAAACTTTTCATAGATATTAAATTCAATACCCATACTACGTGACCCACTTCTTCCAATTTGTAAGCCCCCCTCCCCCTCGGTGACCAGGCGTAATATATTCCAAGACCCAATAATTTTCCCTTATGAATTTTCAATTCTTCATTACTTCAACAACCAAGTGAAAAATACAAAAAAGTGAGACGAGATTTATTTCAAACGTTTTAAAGTTGTTTAAGCGACTTATGCATTTCCCGCATAAAGTCTTGTATGCAGCTCTCAAGAAAACGGTCAAGAAAAAATTGCCATTATTTCGCGTGTGTGTCCAAGGAATTTTGACATTTTTGATACCTCACAGCCTGTTGCCTCACTCTTTCCTCAAGAAATAATGGAACGGGCATATAATTCTGTTGCAAATCTGGGTTGCCTTGTGTTTTTTTTCTTCACAAAAAACTTTAGAAAACCGTAGTAGAAGGCGTAGTAAATTTCTTAAGAACTGCGTACTGCCTTATGGAAATTTGACTCAAGAAAATTTCTTAGCCATTTCTTGTACGTCATTTTATATGGAGTTTTTGCTTTTCTTGAGATCTGCATACAGGCCTTAAACAAAGAACAGCGAACACCCACATGCATTTATATTGCACTCCCGCCCAAAACCAAGTGCAACGAACAAACACACTCACTTGTGTTTAAAAGTAATTCGCTCGTTCTTAATTGGGTATGCATTTTTTATGCAATTCTTAAATATCTCTTCGCTATCACAGGTGCTTTCAGCATCGCACCCACTCCACTCCCNTAGATATACATAAATATTTTAGTTAATTCCATTATGTGAAAAAGTGACTGTACACTGAGAAAAAAACGCGTTGTAATAATAGAAAAATTTTATTTGATTACCGTTTAAAAATGCTCGTATTTAAATCACGTGAAAAGTGTTAAGAAAATGAATGTTTCCATTGTACATACACTACATATAATGGAAATATTCAATTCAAATACGCTCGTATTAAAACTAAGCATTTTTCACTGCACGGCTGGCGTTTTGCGCGCTTCGGATGCTTTTTCATATGTAATTAAGAAAGTATATGTATACAAAGCATGCACAGCGGTGACAACATATACACACGTACACACATACATGCCCTGCAAAAAATGGGACTAATCCGGGATGACTCCGGGAGCAATCGCAAAGGAGCATGCGACTTATACCACTTTTGATATCTTTATATGGAATGAACTGATCGCTTTTGTTCGAGCATGTCCTATGAAGAGACTAATTGTTCACCTTTATACCCGAACGGGTATGAAAAGCGACTAGTCACTTTTAAAAATTGAAAATAAAAATTTGCACCAGCTGAGATTCGAACCGGGGTGCTCAGTTTTGTTAGGCGAATACTCTCTCTGTGGGCCAACGCCGCACATGAAATTTCATTGACTAAGTGCGTGCGTATCATCAAATCGTTAATAGTACCCGTTAGAGATGAGTTGGGGACTTATTGATCTCCAATTATACCCATTNGCCCATTTTAAGTCCATTTATGCAGTCTTGAAAATTGGTGCGGAATGATTTCATTAGTCGCCGAAGAAGCACATTTTTCGCGGTTTCGAAATTTGCCGTTATATGAAAGTAGGCGACGCGTAATAAATGTTTAGATATACATAAATATTTTAGTTAATTCCATTATGTGAAAAAGTGACTGTACACTGAGAAAAAAACGCGTTGTAATAATAGAAAAATTTTATTTGATTACCGTTTAAAAATGCTCGTATTTAAATCACGTGAAAAGTGTTAAGAAAATGAATGTTTCCATTGTACATACACTACATATAATGGAAATATTCAATTCAAATACGCTCGTATTAAAACTAAGCATTTTTCACTGCACGGCTGGCGTTTTGCGCGCTTCGGATGCTTTTTCATATGTAATTAAGAAAGTATATGTATACAAAGCATGCACAGCGGTGACAACATATACACACGTACACACATACATGCCCTGCAAAAAATGGGACTAATCCGGGATGACTCCGGGAGCAATCGCAAAGGAGCATGCGACTTATACCACTTTTGATATCTTTATATGGAATGAACTGATCGCTTTTGTTCGAGCATGTCCTATGAAGAGACTAATTGTTCACCTTTATACCCGAACGGGTATGAAAAGCGACTAGTCACTTTTAAAAATTGAAAATAAAAATTTGCACCAGCTGAGATTCGAACCGGGGTGCTCAGTTTTGTTAGGCGAATACTCTCTCTGTGGGCCAACGCCGCACATGAAATTTCATTGACTAAGTGCGTGCGTATCATCAAATCGTTAATAGTACCCGTTAGAGATGAGTTGGGGACTTATTGATCTCCAATTATACCCATTAGGGATTAGTCGAGACTAATTGACCTCCATTAGTACCCGTATGAGACTAGTTGGGACTAACTAATGCCCAATTGTACCCGATTGAGAGTAATCTCGGAATACTCTCTTTAGAGATTAGTCCAACAATTTTTTGCAGGGTACATACATATAGCAGCAGTTAATTTTATTTAAAGAAATGGCGTGTCGTCCACTTCCGCTGTAGCGTATGTAAATGGTGCATATATTTAGGGGCAATATTTAACTTCTTTTGGCGGGGCGACATCTAGAGTCTTCTAATTGTATCTCCTTGATAGGATGCCTACAACAAGGTTCATATCTAGACTAGGTTGATATCTAGAATTTGCCATAAATAGCTTTGCTCCGGTTCTACGTTCTTTGACCGCCTTTGTATCAAGATCCCTGGACCATATAGGGAATTAATTTATATTTTAAATTGCATTGTCATCGCGATTGGAACTATGCTGAAAATTTCAAGTCTCTATCTTGTCGGGAAGTTAGTTTAAAATCGATTGGAAATTTCCGCGGGGATGACCAAGTTAAATAAAAGCTTGTTATAAAAAGGGACTACTAACTAGCCCATTCAAAATTGTATTATGAATAAAACACCAAACACCTCTCTATGGCTGTAAAGCGTTGGCAAATTTATAAGCTTCAAGCGGTTTTTATAAGGTGGAAGGTTCTTGGCCGTGTCCCAAGATAGTTTATTTAGTGCAAATAATAAAAACTGTTTTTGAACATATTCTAGTCTGTCACAATGAGTTTGATATCTAGGGCTCCATACAACTGACGCGTATTCTAAAATTGGCCTGATGAAAGAAGTGAAGGGAGCTTTAGTGACGTATGGATCATTGAACTCCTTAGCCCATCGCTTAGTAAATGCCAAAACACCCTTTGTCCTATTCACAAAAGAGTTAATATAATAATAATAATCCCAACGGTTTTTACCCTCCATTTCCGCCCATCCGCACGAGGGGCGCAGTCCGCATGACGTCCGGAAACAGTATTTTAAATTTTAGCGCCGAGTAACGATAGGCAGGAGCTTGTTAAGTGCCGAGATCTAAAACTGTTCAGCTACAGAACTAAATTCATCAGCTGATTTTATGTCTTTATGTTAATAATTCATTTATTGAGAGAGGAGAGTACCGCTTTCTTAATACTGAAAAGCGGATCTGATATATCAAACGTGCTGGAATGAGAGTTAAAATCCTGGCAACGGAGTGGGTCGTGCATTTCAAAATTAGTTTTACAAGCTTTCAGAATTAGGGGAAAAAGTGTCTTGATACCCCGGAGGGAACATTATGGCTAACTTCACCCAGAAGAAGCGGACTTGAAATTGAGCCTGTCAGCAATTTAACTACAAAAGTTGTACCAAGCATTAGCCTGCGACTGGTAAGTGTAGGAAGATTAATAAGTTTAAATCGGCTCGTATAAGGCGGAAGGTTATATTGAGAATCCAAACGGAAATTTCTTAAAGCAAAAAGTAGGAATTGTTTTTGAATTGATTCTATCTTGTCTGAGTAAATTTGATACCTTGAATTCCAAACCACCGAACCGTATTCCAGAATCGGTCTAACTAATGTTGTAAACAGGGTTTTAGTGGTATAAGGGTCATAAAATTCTTTTGACCATCGTTTCGTAAATGTAAGTACTCCTTTAGCCTTGTTGACTGTCACATTAATGTAAAGATTAAAATTAAAGGTCCACAAAATTTTATACCTGTTCCAGGTTATGGTTACCTATTGTATAAGAAGAGGGATGAACAGCTTTTAGAGATAAGCACATTACTTTACATTTCTTAAGATTTAGACGCATACGATTTACTTTACACCAGTAAGCCATGCTGTTTAAGTCTGATTGTAGCAAAGGCCTTTCTTTAATTGAAACGTACGATTTATAAAGCTTTACATCATCTGCATACATACAAATTTTGGAAAATTGTATATCTGTAGAAATATCGTTTATTAAAAGCAAGAACAGAACCGGGCCTAGGTGGCTACCTTGAGGGACTCCTGAAGTAACATCAATGACGTCAGAGATAGTACTTTTAAACATTACCCTTTGTGATCTATCATAGACGTATGAAGAGATCCAGCGTAGAAAATTAGGTGGAAGACCAAGAAGATCAAGTTTATAGATGTGCAATGAGTGGCTCACTTTGTCAAATGCTTTACTGAAGTCAATATATATAACATCAACAGTTTTGCTTTCACTAAATGCTTTTGAGATATAGGATGCTAATACAAGTAAATTTGTAGAAGTTGATTTGTCCTTGCGAAATCCATGTTGACTATATTAAATGCTAGAAGAGATAGAATCCGTCAACTGATTTGTTATAATTGCTTCAAATAATTTAGGAATTGCAGAAAGCTTAGCTATTCCCCGGTAGTTCTTCACTGAAGATCTGCTACCGCTTTTATGTAACGGAGTTATGAATGATTCCTTCCAAATAGTTGGAAAAATGCCTTCTTTAAGAGACAAATTAAATAACGTTGTTAACGGCTCATAGAGATAATTAGCACAATTTATAAGAATACAAGTAGGGATCTGGTCAAGACCATAACTGAAGGACTGCTTTAAGGCTTTCAGATAAACTACTACATCATCGGGATATATCACTGGGATATTTATTGAGTTCATTGAACATAGTTTAAAAGGATAGTCAATGTTAGCATATGAGTTAATGGAATAACTGAATTTAAAAAACTGAGCGAACATGTTAGAAATTGTTTGATTATCACTAGAGACGGTATTCATGGCGGCAGGAAACCCACGTTAATTTCGCTTGGAGTTCACGAAATCATAAAATGATTTGGGTTACATATTATACGCCGTTTGACTTTACACAAGTAAGCTTTATAACACTCTTTGTTTAATTCAAAAAACTTATGACGC
>NW_016157692.1:168945-206749 GCF_001687245.7 Rhagoletis zephyria | reverse complement strand
CAAGTAAATTTGTAGAAGTTGATTTGTCCTTGCGAAATCCATGTTGACTATATGAAATGCTAGAAGAGATAGAATGCGTCAACTGATTTGTTATAATTGCTTCAAATAATTTAGGAATTGCAGAAAGCTTAGCTATTCCCCGGTAGTTCTCCACTGAAGATCTGCTACCGCTTTTATGTAACGGAGTTATGAATGATTCCTTCCAAATAGTTGGAAAAATGCCTTCTTTAAGAGACAAATTAAATAACGTTGTTAACGGCTCATAGAGATAATTAGCACAATTTATAAGAATACAAGTAGGGATCTGGTCAAGACCATAACTGAAGGACTGCTTTAAGGCTTTCAGATAAACTACTACATCATCGGGATATATCACTGGGATATTTATTGAGTTCATTGAACATAGTTTAAAAGGATAGTCAATGTTAGCATATGAGTTAATGGAATAACTGAATTTAAAAAACTGAGCGAACATGTTAGAAATTGTTTGATTATCACTAGAGACGGTATTCATGGCGGCAGGAAACCCACGTTAATTTCGCTTGGAGTTCACGAAATCATAAAATGATTTGGGTTACATATTATACGCCGTTTGACTTTACACAAGTAAGCTTTATAACACTCTTTGTTTAATTCAAAAAACTTATGACGCAAAAGTGAGTATTTTACATCGTATGAGTGTAAATCGATTTTTTTGTGTAATCTAAAATAAAGTGGCTTTCTGTTTTTCAAAACTTAAAACATCAAACGGCTAACCTTTTCAGAAACTGACAATAGAGAAAAGAACGAGTTAAAAAAAAAATCGATGACAAATAACCAAGCACGCAAGAAGCACATAAAATGTTCCACCGCCTCGTCTTCTTCAAGGCAAGATGGGCAAATGGACTTGTCATTTACGCCTATCACAGTCAGGTGTTTGCGCCACGTGTAGTGACCAGTCAGCAGTGTCGTCTGCTCAGTGAGAGCAAAAATTAGAAAGACCTTGTGAGATTGAAGGCAACATGAGTTTTGCCCACCTGTATCCCCTCGATGCCTCTTAGTCATTTCTGACCGAAGTATTCACCCAGTTTCTGACGGTGGCTTCGATTGTCGAAGGTGGGAGTGCAAAAACTGGTTGCGGACCGATGAATGCCTGGTCTGAGCCAACTGTGGCCAAATGATCAGATGTCTCATAACTACATACTCCAGAGTGACCTGGAAACCAAAGTAAAAGAACCTCGTTATGTTCACCTTCATTTTTTAGTCGAGACTTGCATTGCAGAACTAGTTTCGAAGTACTTACATAGAGGGCTGGTCAATGCCTTAAGAGCAGCTTGGTTGTCACTGCAGTCACGTAAACTCCTTCCCCTCCACCTATATTCCACCACGTAGTCCATGGCTTTGAGTATTCCAATTAGCTCAGCCTGGAAAACCGAAGCATATTCCCCTACAGAAAAGTGAAGCTTATCTCCATTAACCTCGAAAAAGACCCCAGATCATAACCCAGAGTCAGTTTTGGAATCAAACCAGCATTCAGTCTCAGGGAACCCAACATTATAGAATTTCTTCATCATCTTCTGTAGTATTGAAAAAACACAAGTGCTTAAATCTCTGCCGCCAGCAATTTTCGCGGCGCCCTACTCATTGTCATACCAGCGTCCGGTTCTTTTTAGTCTGCAGGTGGCCTCCAAGGCCTCCCCACGTATGGAAACACGGAAGTTACGGTAAGTGCAGCAGTGCGTCAAGAGCACTATACACCACTCAAAAAAATTAAAGTGAAATAAAAAGGCTATCAAGCAATCATTTTGGTTCTTTACATCGAAACCAGATAAATTTCCGTAGACCCCCATTTACAACTCATGGACCCCCATATTTTGTTCACGTCACCGTGGACCCCGTCAAGTCTTCCGTGGTCCCCTGGGGGTCCACCTGGACCACTTATATTTTCTTTATATGCAGGCCACGACAATTTAGACAAATCTTTGTTAAGCTTTTTAAAGTTGGCTTTCGAAAAATCAAAGTGAATATTTGGTTCGTATGCTTGGGTACCGCAATTTTGACCATCACTTATAACTTCGTAAGGAATCTCCATAGCAGGGTGGTAGACATCTTCGGGCAAAACTAGTGGATCACACTTATTTACAATGGACTTAAGTAGATGCATCATCAACACAAACAAGGTCTAATACTCTACCAAACTTATTGTGAACTACATTAACCNTTCGTATGCTTGGGTACCGCAATTTTGACCATCACTTATAACTTCGTAAGGAATCTCCATAGCAGGGTGGTAGACATCTTCGGGCAAAACTAGTGGATCACACTTATTTACAATGGACTTAAGTAGATGCATCATCAACACAAACAAGGTCTAATACTCTACCAAACTTATTGTGAACTACATTAACCTGAGTCAGGCAGAGTTCAGCCATCTCCTCTAAAAATACGTTGTTGCACGCACTAGACGCGAAAGGTACGATACCATTGTCAATGATGTTCCATGATATGATTGGTAAATTAAAATCACCCAACACAATCATTGAATCAGAGGGTTTAGTCAATAAATTAACTGATTTCAGTAAAGAGATGTGAATTGTGAAGTACATTTACCTGAGTTAGGCAAGTTCAGCCATCTCCTCTAAAACACGTTGTTGCATGCACTAGACGCGAAAGGTACCATATCATTGTTAAGAATATTCCATGATATGCTTGGTAAATTAAAATCACCCAACACAATCATTGAATCAGACGGTTTTGTCAGTAAATTAACTGATTTCAGTAAAGAGATGAGTTATAAATACACCAAAGTGTCAGATCCGGGAGGGATATAGCATAGAGCTAAGTAAATATACCGTTTTCCAACCTGTACACGAATGCATTTGAATTCTACTGAATCAATGTGTGGAAGACTAACTTCTTTAGATGGTATTGAAGAATCTACAGCGAAGAGTACGTCGCCGCCGATTCTGTCCTCTCTATCTTGTCTATAGATATGATAATTATTTGGAAGAATCTCTGAATAGAAAATGTGAGGTTTCAGCCAAGCTTCAGTGAAAGAAAGAATATTATAATTATATTCAAGGCCTTTAAGGTATAAGTGCGTTAATTTAGTATTTAAGCCTCTAACATTTTGGTAATAAATACTTAAAGCCGATTTAATATATATATATAATAATTAGTTTTTTGATTCAGTGTTATGACGGGGAATATTAGCTAAGTTATTTCCTTTCACGAACGAAAGCTCCGAGGGCCAAAAAGAACTACTAAGCAGCGCATTAAAATTATCTAAATTTACGTCAATTTTAAATGAAGCAAAATTCTTTTTCGTATTTAAAACTAAATTTCCTGATGCTTAAGTCGACAGTTATAATTTTTAATGAGCTTTATATCGTCTTTGGTATTGTCTCTCGAAAATCTAGAGACAAAGATTGACTTCTTTGGTGGAACCACAACTAGTTTTCTTGTATCAGACTGGATCACCGGCGGAAGGCGTTGAGCTACTGCGTTACTAGTTACTAGGGAAGGCGGTGAATGCTTTGAAGACGATGCCACCACTTCAAAGGGGGAAGGGGAAGATACTTCAGGCTCGTTATTATTCGAAGCAGATTTCGTTACACGCTCTTTTGAGGCTGATGCTGGAGGACATGGAGAAGATAGATTAATTATGTCAGTCGGAAGATTATTCTGACGTGCAACGGTAATAATTTCCTTAGATGGACTATGAAGACGCTTACGTTTAGACACACGGATATCGTTAACAGATTGCAAGGTATCTAAGCATTTGAATGATTTAAACACATTTTCATAATGCTTACATTTTTCTGTCAGTACTGACAATTCTCTTCCTATTTCTGTAAAACCATTTCTGGTTTGCCTATTTAAATAGCTTAAAAAGATCAACTTCGGTTGACCTGCACTTTACGAAAGACCAGCGAAGGCCTTTGCCATCATTAATAGCGCCCAGTATTCTTCCTGTCACACCAGCACATTTCAGATGGTAAATACCATCACAAAGCCAGCACGATATGTAGCGTTCAGAATCGCTTTTAATTTGGCAAGTATCAAGATCGCACTTTATATTGAAAGATTTGTGTAATAACACTTGTTAATAAAAAGACAAACAAAATAAATTATAACAATTAAGGAGCTGATGTTAATAGCTTTAAATAAATGTAGCGAACAGTTTGAGTATCACTGTAATTATGACACTTAATAAACGCAACGCAAACAGCTGTGACAAGAATTACTAGAAGAAGTAAACAAAAAGAGTAGAACAAATGTGCAAAAACAAAACGAATTCAATTAACTACAAAGGATACAACAACAATGATAGCAACAAATGACTCGGCTGGATTAAAATGTATGCTAGTGAAATTTAAGTAAATTTAGTTTAATATAAAACACAATAACTTCCAGTTAGCTTCAATTATTTCACACTAAGATGCTCATAGGCACATTTTATCACAACTTTAACTCAGAATTACCACAATAACATAGCAAATAGAAAGCCAAAATCAGAGCACAATACAGGTACAACCTCACAGCTTGACGTTTGCGTTTCTTGAGACTTAAATTCTAGTCTAGGGTGCATGGTCTAGATCGATGAAATTAGTTACCTGCTCCACGTTATAATCGCATATCATATAAGTAAGTGATTGAATGGTCTTCTTGAGAAGCACATGAATTTGCACTTTTCAAGTTGAGTATTTGAAAGGAAAATCAGTCTGGTTTCCACGCACGTCACAGTTGCACTACCGCTATGTTAAAAATATTTGAAGATATTCGTCCTGCATATGACCAAAACCACTTAACAATCATGGCGCTTTTGGATTTTAGCAAGGCTTTTGATACAATTGACCATAAACTACTGCTGTTCAAATTTAAAAAAAAATGTTTGGTTTCAGCAGCATTGCAATAAAACTTATGAAAAGTTATCTATCTGATCGTCTGCAACAAGTACAGTGTGGGAAAAGAGTATCTGGCCTAAAACGTGTTACGTCTGGAGTACCTCAAGGTTCGATATTGGGTCCAATACTTGTTTGTATCTTTATAAACGACATAGTGCTTTGCTGCTGCAATGTAACAATACATCTATATGCAGATGATACGCAAATATATTTATCGCGGCCCATCGGATCTAGTCTGTAGAATAAATGAAGATCTCTTACGTATATCTAACTGGGCGCGATCAAATAACTTACGATTATGCTTGATGGCGTTAATATAAAATTCGACCAGGTTGTGACTAATCTTGGTTTTAAGGCAAATGCAAGGATGAACTGTTCTGACCATATAAACTATTCGGTTTGTAAAATATATAACGTGTTAAGGACATTATATCGCACTGCTTATAGTTCTACAAATCACATATAGCGAGGTATTGTACTCCAAACTCGACCAAACATCAATGTTGAAAATGCAAAAAGCCTTAAATAATACAGTGCGGTTCGTTTTTTCGAAACGGAAATATGAAACGGAAATATCAACTAGACAAATACTTGACAAGACCCTAGAAAACTATCTTAAGATAAGAAACCTTGTCTTCATTCACAAGCTGATTTATACTGTAAAACCGGAATACTTGTGTCACAAGTTAAAATTTGGGAAATGTGAACGTGTGGTAAATATTATAATCCTTAGGTATACGCATCTCGTTACCTCTCGAATGTTCTTTATTAATGCTGTTCAGCTGTGGAAGTCTCTTCCACCAGCTGTTAAAATTATTAAGGATGCGAAACGCTTCATGCAAACAATGCAAACTTTCTTCTCCTAATGGCTTTTCTAATCCTTGCTCTTTCTCCTACTTCCCATTTTCTATGTCTTCTTTCTTTTCTTTGCAACTAAAGCTCTATGTTTATAATAATATTGTAAATAATCTACTGTAACTGTTATTTTAGAATGTACTTATATATTACAGTCTACCATGAGTCGCTGTACTTTAAGGGACATTAGTCTCACATGTACAAAAATGAATTAATAAATGAAATGAAATGAAATGAAATGAAATATCACACCACATACAGACACTGTTCAGGTCAGCTTGAAAACTTTCCCTATCTTCTGTAGTGCTAGCCGCAAAAATTTTAATTTGTGGTTTTCAAACACCAATTATAGTAGCCGGCAGAGCTGGGTAATGATTGAATCAATTGAGTGTGCATTCTCATTTTTTTCGTTTCAAAAATGTGATTGTTTGATTTAAAAAATTTAACAACCACTCTTGAGATTGGTTACAAATTGTAAACACAAAATATGTAGTGTGTTATGGAATGGTTGACACCCATTCACATAGAGAATGTGAATGCAAAAAAAACTCAATCATGTATGATTGTACGTTTATGGGAATGCAATCTGTCATTATCATTCAGTACTAATACTATTTGTTGTATCAGGGTTGAGATTTTTGTACTCAAAATGTGAAACCAGAAGATTGCCATCTCCCTTAAAATAAATAAACAAATAAATATTTGGTGCTAAAATATTTTTCTAAGTGTTTGGCCGAGCTTCTGCTCAAACTTGACGCATGAGTTCTGTTGTTTTGACACAAATGGAGACACCTATGTACATATTTAAGGCTCACTCCGAACACCAAATGATTTTATAAGAAGAGTTTTCAAGGTAGAAATATACTCGAAAGTTTGCCATTGCGTGCCGAAGGACGACTGCTATTTTGGGTTATGATCTGACCAGGTATTTAACCATGGTCCTATGGAGTGGAAGTACGCACATGTAATCACTCTGCTACGGCGGTAAGTACATGCTATACATATCGTCGTTTAAAGTACTAAGGCGTATCAAGAAAATGCAAAACCGCGTAATTGCATAAATTACTTTCTAGAGAGTAAAATCACCCATATTTCAAAATCGTTCTCTTTTTTATAAAGCAAACGTATTTCTGGCTATTATATTTCAAGACGAATGGATAAGAATTGAGCCAAGAGCTTTTTTGAGCAAATCCAATTTTTGGCAGAAAATGTCAGTTACACGGTTTTGCAGAATGACGATACGCGGTTTTGTACTTTAAACGACGATATGTATGTACACATATTAGATTATTTGTTCTCAAAATGCATGAGAACTATAGTATGCTTGTAAACAATTAATAACATTTTGTGATAAACAGTTTTACAAATGTATTTGCACTTTAAATTTGTGTTTTAGTAAAGTATTAATTAAAAAATGATTATTGTAGATTATTATTTTTATAAATGGATATAAAATTATTACCTCCGTTTTATTTATACTTGGCAACTCTTGGACTTCTCTTCATTTGTAACAAATTACAGATGTAAACAAAATAAAAAATAAATGTAATTTTACAAATTTAATGCAAACGGGCGTTCTTTACAAAAAAATGTAGTTATGGATCGAATTGCACATTTTTTTTCCAATATCAAGTGCCCCCAAGAAGTGTTAAACCACTAAATAGCTTAGAAAACGCTTTCAAAAATTCGAAACTAGAGTGAAGTGCAGTGTTCAATTGTGAGCGAAATTGCAAACAAAATTTGTGCGTGTGTAATTAATGTTTTACTTAGTTGAAGAAATGTTTCCCCTTGTCTTTAAAAATAAGCAAACCAAGACCCCCGCTTCCCACTGGTGGTTACATAATACTTGAACAGCCCCTTAATTAACATGTGCTTGTTTTGTGCACGCACGGGCAATTAAACAGGCCTTTTTAGGAACTAAATAGGTTCTAAAATCTCTGTACACAAGCGCACTTATTTTTAACAGTTTCCAGTTTATGTAATATTAATCAAAACAGCTTTTATTTATTTTATGTATTATGTGATTTCTGAAAGCGTCGAATACAAAAAAAGGCCGTGACTGGGTTTATGTAATTTTAAATTGTATTGATGATTACTAATAATAATAGAAAGGCGCTTACATATCGATAGTCCTCTGCAATAACGACACAACTCAAAATTTCATATACATATTTCAGTAGAGCCAATTAAAGATTTTTTGTTTCGTAATTTAGCAATAATATGTCTTGGAACATAATTATTCCGGATTATTTGCAGTCATACTGTAAGCTTTCAAATTATGTGATTTTCTAAACCTGAAATTTTGAATTGTGCCGTTATTGCAGAGGACCATCGACATATGTTAGTGTTTGGCCGAGCTACTCCTCCTAATGTGGCATGCGCCTTGATGTTGGCGCACAAAGGGGAGGGACCTGCAGTTTTACGCCGACTCCTGCCGGGGGCCGACCACTATTACAAAAAACATTTTATTTTTTATGTTGGCCGGAACTGTGCTGGAACCCTCNAATGTAATTTTACAAATTTAATGCAAACGGGCGTTCTTTACAAAAAAATGTAGTTATGGATCGAATTGCACATTTTTTTTCCAATATCAAGTGCCCCCAAGAAGTGTTAAACCACTAAATAGCTTAGAAAACGCTTTCAAAAATTCGAAACTAGAGTGAAGTGCAGTGTTCAATTGTGAGCGAAATTGCAAACAAAATTTGTGCGTGTGTAATTAATGTTTTACTTAGTTGAAGAAATGTTTCCCCTTGTCTTTAAAAATAAGCAAACCAAGACCCCCGCTTCCCACTGGTGGTTACATAATACTTGAACAGCCCCTTAATTAACATGTGCTTGTTTTGTGCACGCACGGGCAATTAAACAGGCCTATTTAGAAACTAAATAGGTTCTAAAATCTCTGTACACAAGCGCACTTATTTTTAACAGTTTCCAGTTTATGTAATATTAATCAAAACAGCTTTTATTTATTTTATGTATTATGTGATTTCTGAAAGCGTCGAATACAAAAAAAGGCCGTGACTGGGTTTATGTAATTTTAAATTGTATTGATGATTACTAATAATAATAGAAAGGCGCTTACATATCGATAGTCCTCTGCAATAACGACACAACTCAAAATTTCATATACATATTTCAGTAGAGCCAATTAAAGATTTTTTGTTTCGTAATTTAGCAATAATATGTCTTGGAACATAATTATTCCGGATTATTTGCAGTCATACTGTAAGCTTTCAAATTATGTGATTTTCTAAACCTGAAATTTTGAATTGTGCCGTTATTGCAGAGGACCATCGACATATGTTAGTGTTTGGCCGAGCTACTCCTCCTAATGTGGCATGCGCCTTGATGTTGGCGCACAAAGGGGAGGGACCTGCAGTTTTACGCCGACTCCTGCCGGGGGCCGACCACTATTACAAAAAACATTTTATTTTTTATGTTGGCCGGAACTGTGCTGGAACCCTCACTCTGCGGAATGGTAGTGCGCACTTCTAACCACTACACCACAGCGATCGCTTAATTAATTTTAATTAGGGATGCGCGATACCGATACGATATTCAATATATCAATATCGTTGTAGAGAATATCGGTTATTTTATATCGATATCGAAAGTTGCGATACGGTATCGAAACGATATTTTGTTTCGATATCTGAAATATCGGATGCTATTTTACCCATTTCTGGCAACTCAGCTTTTGCTTTTTTATTTCTTATTCCTTTTGCTCGTGCATGTTATCACTAAAGTTTCATTCCCATCAAAAGTGACTTTAAAGTTAAAATTGCATTTAAAATACTCAGAAATCTCTCATGTTTATAAAATTGTTTGAACATAATTTGAAAATATACGTGGTTAGTGATTTTATTTGGTAAGTACGAGCATTTTCATAGTTCCATTTTCAACCATGAATATGTCGGGGAAATGTGTATATAAATACATTCAGATACATTTTTTATTTCTCGGAAAAAGTGTTAAAACTGTAGTTCCGCAGATTTTACTAAAATGTTTGTATTTGCTTGAACAATATATACGCAAATGCTGTTAGTAAAGCAAAATATTGATTTAACCCAAATAATGTTACCCATACTCTGAATTTCAGCCCCCAGAGCCGCGTTCCGTCATCGAAAGTGTTACCGAAATCATGGCTCCAAAAAGTGCAGCGTGGAGAGATTTCCAAAGATTAAAAGATAGAAAAGCGAAATGTCAAAGTTTCCAGAGAATTGTTCCGATATTGCCGATATTCACTATATCGATATTATTTTAGTAGATATATCGGTATCGAATATCGTCAATTTGGAATATCGCGATACCGATATATCAAATTTTCATTGCCGATACGCATCACNGTTTATGTAATATTAATCAAAACAGCTTTTATTTATTTTATGTATTATGTGATTTCTGAAAGCGTCGAATACAAAAAAAGGCCGTGACTGGGTTTATGTAATTTTAAATTGTATTGATGATTACTAATAATAATAGAAAGGCGCTTACATATCGATAGTCCTCTGCAATAACGACACAACTCAAAATTTCATATACATATTTCAGTAGAGCCAATTAAAGATTTTTTGTTTCGTAATTTAGCAATAATATGTCTTGGAACATAATTATTCCGGATTATTTGCAGTCATACTGTAAGCTTTCAAATTATGTGATTTTCTAAACCTGAAATTTTGAATTGTGCCGTTATTGCAGAGGACCATCGACATATGTTAGTGTTTGGCCGAGCTACTCCTCCTAATGTGGCATGCGCCTTGATGTTGGCGCACAAAGGGGAGGGACCTGCAGTTTTACGCCGACTCCTGCCGGGGGCCGACCACTATTACAAAAAACATTTTATTTTTTATGTTGGCCGGAACTGTGCTGGAACCCTCACTCTGCGGAATGGTAGTGCGCACTTCTAACCACTACACCACAGCGATCGCTTAATTAATTTTAATTAGGGATGCGCGATACCGATACGATATTCAATATATCAATATCGTTGTAGAGAATATCGGTTATTTTATATCGATATCGAAAGTTGCGATACGGTATCGAAACGATATTTTGTTTCGATATCTGAAATATCGGATGCTATTTTACCCATTTCTGGCAACTCAGCTTTTGCTTTTTTATTTCTTATTCCTTTTGCTCGTGCATGTTATCACTAAAGTTTCATTCCCATCAAAAGTGACTTTAAAGTTAAAATTGCATTTAAAATACTCAGAAATCTCTCATGTTTATAAAATTGTTTGAACATAATTTGAAAATATACGTGGTTAGTGATTTTATTTGGTAAGTACGAGCATTTTCATAGTTCCATTTTCAACCATGAATATGTCGGGGAAATGTGTATATAAATACATTCAGATACATTTTTTATTTCTCGGAAAAAGTGTTAAAACTGTAGTTCCGCAGATTTTACTAAAATGTTTGTATTTGCTTGAACAATATATACGCAAATGCTGTTAGTAAAGCAAAATATTGATTTAACCCAAATAATGTTACCCATACTCTGAATTTCAGCCCCCAGAGCCGCGTTCCGTCATCGAAAGTGTTACCGAAATCATGGCTCCAAAAAGTGCAGCGTGGAGAGATTTCCAAAGATTAAAAGATAGAAAAGCGAAATGTCAAAGTTTCCAGAGAATTGTTCCGATATTGCCGATATTCACTATATCGATATTATTTTAGTAGATATATCGGTATCGAATATCGTCAATTTGGAATATCGCGATACCGATATATCAAATTTTCATTGCCGATACGCATCACTAATTTTAATCATTAATCGCGATTAACCATTTATTCGTTAATTTTTAATCATTCATAGACTAACATTTTGTCGACAATACTCGCTAGATAGCCCCAAATTTTCACAAAAGAGAAAAGTTATTTTCTTCAAAACTTTTAAATGTCCTCTTGAATGAACTTACTAATTCGGAATTTCTACTATTACTTATAGAGTAGGCTATTCATAAAGTCTGGGTAATGAAATACAAATTTTTCTATTATATTTTCCATATATATTAGGAGACTTTTATTGTTTAATTTATTTTTTGCACATAAACTTGTATCTTGAACTTCTTTTTCCAAAAAGTGAGGATGTCAAAATTTTAATAGATATCGGATGTACGGCAATTTTCTGAAAAGCTCTCTTAATCTCTCATGAAAATTATTCCAAACGAAAACTTAAAATTGATAAAAAAAATCTTAACTAGATTTAACTAATTTATATTAGAAGTTTTAAGTTTATCCCTCTGTAAGTGTGTAATCAGTTGCTATGTGTTTCCATGATACAAAAAACCACCTGAAAATTAAGCATATTAAATCCTTCTAAAATGCTTCAAATTTTATTATTAATTTTTCGTTTGTTTAAAAACATTTTATTCTTAGGATCGAAATTTTACCAAGCAAAATGTCTTTTGTTTTTAAATATGTAAATGAGGCTAATGCTCAATAAGTTGATAATTGTTGTTCTCATTTGCATACTTCACACCAACTCCGATATTGAACAGTGAAATATATTTTAATTTTACCCAAATAAACAATGAGATAGTTTAATGGTCAACCACATATAGGGGATTCAAAAGGGGTGTTAAGTGTCGTTAAAGTCTTAAGATTTTTAAACGTAAAATAACACCTAAAACTCCTTTAGGCGTTTTTTAACATAACCAAAATGTTTTTAAACTAGTAGGAAATATATTATTGTCTCTTATTATACCCAACGAATCTTTCAAATCGCTTTTAACCGTTACTTTATATTGAACAAATTTCGGCCTTTAAGACATTACGACGTCTAACACGAATTGTGAATCCCCTAAATATGCATTAAATTAATCAAAATTTGTAATTTCAGTATTCGAATTATATCAGAAACAATCGCACCCGATATAGAAAACAGTAATAGTCCTGGCTAGTTACATTGTGAAATAATTAGATGGCATAAAGACACTAAATATTTTTGAAATATGTTCACTAAAATTTTATTAACCCAAACGTAAATTTTTAGAAAAGTGTTTATCGAATTTAATGTAAAATTTAAACATTTTTAATATAAGATATTACCTATTTTTAAAAGGTAAATGTTAATACAACTGTTTTATATATAATCCCAAATTTATGATATAATATCCCCTCTAAACTAAAAAACTTAAATTGGGTAACACCGTTTCGAATTTTTACAATTGAGAAATTGTCTAAAATCTGCCTTTTTATCAAAAAGTTGTTTACCAGGGTGTGTTTGAACTAATGATTGGTACTGAATTAAAGAATGCATACACATAAAAGATTGCAGCCTTTTCAATACTCATTCAGTGTTAAACATTTTTTGATTTGGCATTGGTTTTTTCAATCTTGCTATGAATATGTTGATGTGTGAATTCATAACTGCTTTGAGTGAATGGAAAATTTAAAAATTATAAACCTCAATCTTAAGCGAGGAATAAGTAATGAAAACTGAATAGAAAAAAATTGTTGATTTAAAATTGAAAATGATTTCACACTTACACAGCTCTGGTAGCCGGCCACTACCACTTAGTAACTTTGTAAGTTTTGAGATGCAGCGTGGTTCACATTTAGCTGTTATTGCTGCGTTATATCGTTCAGTTGATATTTGTACTTGAAAGTTGGTGTCCGAATTGCCGCGTCGCGGCCTTCCGTGTACCAAAAAAAAATTTGAATGTATGTAACTCGCAAAATTTTTTCAAAGATGCAGTATATTTTGCTTTGCTGCCTTTATGCTTAAGTGCACATTAAAGATACCTACCCTAAACTGCGCATCAGCGGTATTATTTTTAACATTTATAAGGAAACTGAACATACCTGCACATTAGCGTTACCTGCCTTAAAAAATGTGCGACTATCAGTGTTGCCAACTTTTAATTTTCAGAAAGCACCAAAAACTCGGAAAAAAGGCGTTTTACCAAACTAAAAGCAGCAAATTTTTTTTAATCAAAGGATGCTTTTTCATAACAGTTTGTATTTGACAAAAGTAAAAAATTAACAATATTTACAAGAATACATACATAAATCAATACACAAAACGTTTTCGCTCATAACGATTGAATAGCCTCTATACATGCTTTGATGACTCATGCTTACGACGTATTACCGAAGTACTATTAAAACTACTATATCTCGAGAAAGAAATATCGAATCGCAACACACAAAAATAATTCCCTAAGTAGAAATGACCAAAAAATTTGATGTTTTCATTATATAACCTCAAATATCGCAAAAACCCGTGTTTTCTAAAAATTCTATTACTAGAGCAATTGTGCGGTCAGATTTGGATTCAGCACNTACTTTATATTGAACAAATTTCGGCCTTTAAGACATTACGACGTCTAACACGAATTGTGAATCCCCTAAATATGCATTAAATTAATCAAAATTTGTAATTTCAGTANTATAACCTCAAATATCGCAAAAACCCGTGTTTTCTAAAAATTCTATTACTAGAGCAATTGTGCGGTCAGATTTGGATTCAGCACGAAGAAACGATGTGTTTTACTCAGGTGGTAAAAAAATCAAAATTTGTACAAACATTAGAAAAGAAGAAAATAAATACTTAACTTACCTACGTACTAGCATTTTCAACGCGACTAGAATTCAACAAGTTGGGTTTGCAACTTTAGCCTTTTGTGGTTGTATTTTAGTGCATGTAAATTTGTATATTCTTGTAAATTCCGCATCTTCATGAGACACGACAGCTTATAATATTTCAAATTATTTCAGGTTTTAACTATATCGGAGTAATATTAGTAAAAAAAAAGCACTAAAAAAGGCACTAGGCACTAAGTAATTTGTTTTGGCGTTCTAATTTTCAAAAAGCACTAAATCTAGTGCTTTAAGCACCAAGTTGGCAACTATGGCGACTATTATCAATTATCAAAGAAAGTATTATGTTTACCTGTACTGGCCCTACAGTTACCTAATTTTACAAGTTTTTATTTACTTTGTTCATCTCACAGAACAACGAAAATGGCTATCAATTTATGTAGTTACATACATATATAGATAATGTGATACCATTTGGTAAAAATTTCGCTTGCAGTAACTTCTACGTGGTAAGTGCTCCTCCATTATTTGGTTTCATAGGGATTCGGATACCTTCCTAATTGAAGTAGTAAAGAAAATTCGCTTAAGTGCTTTTTTCGGTTAAGTGCACAGGTTTTTCGTGCAAAGAAGGATGGGCAGCTAAGCAAAATATACTGTAGTTGGAAAAGTGAGTTTGTGATAAGGGTCTAAATCTTAATTGTTATTTTGTTATGTGTAATTTTAAAATTATACTTTGCGTAAACGTTATTGTAACTATTACGGCATGCATTTTCTTAGGTGTTATAGAAAAGGCATGTTTCAAACTTATATAGAAGCGGAACAGCCATGCAACAGCAATTGAAACCAGGAATAATAAAACAAAAATTGTTTATATTAATTGTAAAAAAATGTTTGCCGAAAACATTGCAAGCATATTTCACAATGTGTAGAATGTACCAACACCACTGTTTATGATGACGGATAAAAACTTCAAAAATTAATGCTTATAATATGTTTCCGTATAAGCACAAATTATTCAAATGATTTATTTAAATGGTTTTCGACATAAATAAAAAAAAAATGCAGTCAATATTTGAGATGCACCTTGTGGCTAAATTTCCGCTGCGCGGCCTCTCGTCTTCAGCATACATTTGTTATGTTTCAACTAACCCGCGTTGAAACTGCAAATTTCGCTTTGACTACCAACAGAAATAGCACCTTATAAAACTGCTCCTGGCCGAAGTCTGTGATGTGCAATGGGTTGCTCCTGCTACGGTTGCAACTGCGGTTCCGGCTGGTGATGGTTGCTTGATTGCGTAGGCGTTCATTTTGCCAAAGTCGTAAAAAATTAGTGGCTAACCAACGCTCGCTATTTTTCTCCTCACAGCAATTTTATCTCAAGGACTACGACCTATGTAGCCAAAACGAAGAAATACTTTCACAACACGTCACTCGCGCAAATACTTGTGATTTTTAAAATTGTCTGGCCACACTACGCCAACATTAACATTCTAGTTGTAAGCAACTCTGTAAACGTACATTTTCATACTGTTCTCTAACCTGAGCTTTCTTAATGTTATGTAAAATGAGCTATTGTAACATTTTGCCTTATCACATTTTCTTTTCCCAAATAAAGTTAGTCGTCAAGAAGCAATCAGGAGTTGAAGTCTTTTAACTAGCGTCGTTCGTGTATAGTTTCACACACCCCGCACTACATATATATAAGAACTGGTCGTAATAAATCAGGAAAAAGCTTCTTATAAAACATTTGGCGCCCAACGTGGGACACTGTGTGAAAGGATTTGTTAAAATTGCATACATATGGCAATAACGAAATATCATTCTAAGTTTTTCGCTTAGGCATCGGACAATAGAGCCCCGCGGAAACATACAAATACAACCGTATAACATAAATCTTCACTTCTGTGTTTCTGCATTTTCTGCATCTCGTCATCCGTCGTCATTGGAAATTCTCCGCTACAGCTATTGAAATTTCTATTGCGCTGAGATCGTTCGGCTCATGTGCTGTTTTGTTGGAGCAGTTGAGCAGTTAGTCGACACCGCTGTAGTTGTACATAT
Organism: Rhagoletis zephyria; assembly: GCF_001687245.7. Taxonomy (NCBI): domain Eukaryota; kingdom Metazoa; phylum Arthropoda; class Insecta; order Diptera; family Tephritidae; genus Rhagoletis; species Rhagoletis zephyria. The sequence continues at coordinate 190,406 of NW_016157692.1, read as the reverse complement.
TTCGATTTGGACATTTTTTTAGTTTCGGTACCTGATATAACGGATAGCCTCGTAGCTATTCCTAATTCATTGTACAGTTCATAATTCGCTTATTCCCAACACCTACAGTCACGAGTGCAGCAGTACCATAGCTGATAATATTTCGTCGTCGTCAACCAGACATGTCATCGCTAGCGGAGAACAAACGTAAGCGCGCTAATATTAAGCGCAACATTTCGAGAATCAAAGGAGTAGTCGAAATTCCTGCCGACGGAACTGGCACCAGGTTGCCAATTGCAGAGCTTCAATGTCGACTTGGAATTCTGGAGGCATATTTTAAACAAGCGCTGTCCGTTCAGTCCGACATTGAGAATGAAGATCCAGACGACGAAGGCCGAGCTAACTTAGAAGACAGCTATGTGAAGATAAAGCTGTGTACTAAGAATCAATTGGGAGAACATTTTCATAACACAGTGGTTGATGCTCAACCCTCCCCCACTGCATTCGCATCGTCCCGGCTTCCAAGACTGTCGTTGTCTATTTTCGATGGAAATCGCGCGGATTACAAAAACTTTATCACATCTTTCAACCAGATTATAGCACGTCAACATAATATCTCAAACATCGAAAAGTTCAATCACTTGTTGAACTGTTTGAAGGGACCTGCGTTAGAGACAGTGCAGGCCTTCCAAGTTACAAGTGAAAATTATCAAAAGGCTATAGATCGTCTTAACGCACGGTTTGATAATCCCACGTTGACCATTCTTGAAACGATTGCTGCACTTTTCAAACTCCAGCCTGTTAATAAACCAGATGGTCATCAATTACGTAGCCTACTCGACAAGGCAACCGCAATGTACAGCTCACTGTCATCGCAAGGCTCCGGATCAACTATCGCACAGGCTATGTTGATTTATATTGTTATGGAGAAGTGTGATCAACAAACACGCAATAAATGGAACGAAGCACTGAATTTGAATTCATTGCCCACCTGGGAACAATGCTCGCAAGTACTCGAACGGCACTGCCAGTTCCTGCAATCTAGTGTAACTACGATGCACTTGAAGTCGGAACCTGCAAGGTTACTATCTAACGCCAACCAAGGTCAACGCTTACAATCAACGTTTGCCATTTCTAAGGCGCACTGCGCTTTATGTTCAAATTCGGAACATAAACTTGCAGAGCGCTCACAATTTAAAGGTATGAGTACCAACAACAGATTTGATTTCATTAAAAAATGTGGACTTTGTACTAATTGTTTGGGTACTGGTCATCGAATGTCACAGTGCCCTTCGAAGCATCGATGTCGTAGTTGCAGCCGTTCGCACCATACATTGCTTCACAATGAGAGACCACCGCCGTCCCAACAGCCATCCATATCGAATTCGTCGACAACGTCGTCATCATCGCAACCTGTCGCTGCCATCACGCATTCTCATAGCAATCTGTCGCAAACCAGCAATGCCATTTTAGCAACCGCCATGATTCTCGTGAAAGATTCTTCGGGCACGTACAAGGTAGGCAGAGCATTGCTGGATTCGTGTTCGCAGGTTAATTTCATATCAGAAGAGTTTGCCCAGAAGCTTCGCCTTCGTCGAGACAAGCAACACGTTGAAATTCGCAGTATTGGCAACTCACGCACCAACATCAACTTCTGCGCCACTACTGCTATCAAATCCCGATTAACTACGTTTGAACTCTCGTTGCAATTTTGTATTACGCCACACATTGCGTATCAACCCGATTGTGAAATTGACACTTCGCAGTGGAATTTACCAGCTAATACTCCACTAGCTGACGAATCGTTCAACAAATCACGTGGTGTTGACCTTTTACTTGGTACGGAAACATTTTTCGATCTGCAATCTGTTGGGCAAATAAAGTTAGGGGCAAACCTTCCCACTCTTCAAAAAACATTGCTCGGATAGGTGGTGTCCGGCAGATACCAGAACCATCAAACCGCTCCACGTAATGCATGTATGTTGTCATACAACGTGTCCATCGACACAAACCTGCAAAGCTTGTCGACCATCGACGCTGTTGATACGCCAAGCGATCCTCTTCAGCCTGAGCAGCGATTGTGCGAGGAGGACTACTCAAAAACAACATATCAGCTCCCCAATGGTCGTCTTGTAGTCAGCTTACCATTTAACCAAGCAGCTATTGCCTCGGTAACTCCATAGATATTGCTCGTCGTCGATTCCTTGGGTTGGAACGTAGACTTCTACAGTCGCCTGAGTTACGTTCACAGTATATTGCATTCATGCAGGAGTATGAAGATCTTGGCCATATGAGACGAGTGACAGAACCAAAGGTTAATAGTCCTCACTATTATATTCCCCATCATTGTGTTTTAAAGCCAACTAGCGTGTCAACAAAACTGAGGGTTGTGTTCGATGCTTCATGTCGCACATCATCGCAATCCTCTTTAAATGATCTGCTCTTAGTTGGCCCATCGCTTCAAGATGACTTGTTCATACAGCTGCTTCGATTTCGCCAATTTCGCTTTGCATTGACCGCGGACGTAACTAAAATGTATCGGCAGGTGCTGATACGGCCTAGTGAACGAAGATATCAATATATTCTCTGGAGAACATCACCCGATGACGAATTGCAAACATATGAGTTAAATACAGTCACTTTCGGCAACAGCGTCGGCTCCATACTGGGCAGTTCGTAGTCTGCATTATTTGGCTGATTTATGTAAGGAAGAGCTGCCGCTGGGGCTTCAATAGTCAAATCGTCATTTTATGTGGACGATTTATTGTGTGGAGCTAATTACGTTGATTCGTTTCGTGCAATTAAAGCAGAAGTCACAGAAATACTTCGTCGCAGAATGTTTCCCCTAGCAAAGTGGAGTTCTCACCACCCCGATATTGTTGAAGTTCAAAGCTGTAAGGAATTTGATATTCGTGAAAATGCAGTATCTAGTGCACTAGGTACAACTTGGAACCAAGAATGCGATATATTTCTTTTTACATTCACTCCTAAAGTAAACAGTAACAAGGTAACAAAGAGAAGTATTCTGTCTATTGCATCGTAATGATTTGATCCGCTTGGCCTGCTTTCGCCGCTAATCATCGTTGCAAAGATTATTCTCCAAGAGCTTTGGCTCCTAAAGATCGACTGGGATGAGTCCCTCCCACAAGCGCTTCAGCAAGCATGGTTAAACTGCTCGATATCGCACACTTCTCTTTCCTCACTGACCGTACCCCGCTACTGCCCGCAAGCTGAATACAGAGAAATACAGTTACATGGTTTCTGTGATGCTTCTCTTCGCGCATATGGTTGCTGCTTTTATGTGCGTACTAAAACCAGAAGAGGTGACGTTAACATTCAGCTGCTCACCGCGAAGTCTCGTGTCGCTCCAGTGAAGAAACAGTCTCTGACAAAACTTGAGCTTTGTGGTGCTCATTTACTAAGCAAGCTCTATACGAAAATTAAGCACCTGTTCAACGATAAACAGTTAAAACTATTATTTTGGTCAGACTCGCAAATTGTGTTGCATTGGCTTCAGCAGCACTATGCAACGCTATCAACCTTTGTCTGACCATTCAAGAATTAACTATCGGTGGCCAATGGAATCATGTTCCAACAAAGAGCAATCCTGCTGATATCGTTTCACTGGGCTGTACAACGACAGAGCTTCAGTCGTCAATATGGTTCTCTGGTCAAACTTTCTTACATGAGAACGCGAACAAATGGCCGCTGCAAAAATAGAACGAACTCGATATGGCAGTCGTAAATAGTGAGAGACGCAAAACTGCATTCGCTGTTGCGGCGGAAATCAACACGCTTATAACAGCAATCAACAAATTTAGTTCGTACAATCGCTGCCTCCGTGTCGTTGCACATATGTTTCGATTTTCGAAAGCATGCAGAAAGCTACGAAAATTCGATTCTCATTCGCTGTCTCCAGAAGAACTGTCGCATGTAATGTACTGCATCGTATGGAATTTACAGCAACAACATTTCCAAGAAGATTTTCGTCTGCTGCAAAAGTATAAACTAATAAAGGGTAATTTAAAATATTTGAGTCCATTTTTAGATGATTCGTCGGGATTTGCACTCATCAAGGTTGGCGGAAGACTGGAAAATGCTAACATTGCCTCCTGTCAGAAACACCCTCTACTACTACCACGAGACTCAGAATTCGTAAACAATTATTTCCGCCACCTCCATGTACGGAATTACCATGCCGGTCCGAGAGCTTTGGTAGCGTTACTGAGGTTACAGTTTTGGGTCGTTAATGTAGCGCGCCATATTGTTCGATCTTGTGTGCACTCTGTTCGGTACCGTCCAACTCTACAGCGTCAGCAGTGTGCTTAACCGCCGACAAGCCGTTCAGAAATGTTGGTATTGATTTCTGTGGTCCCATTGACACATACCTTCGCCTACGTGGCAAGGGTCCTACAAAATTATACATAGCCATATTTGTTTGCATGGTGTTCAAAGCAGTTCACATTGAAGTCGTGTCAGATTTGTCCACTGATAAGTTTTTGGAGGCTCTGAAACGTATGGTTGCCCGGCGAGGGCGAGTCTCAAATATCTATTGTGATAACGCCACTAACTTTGTTGGAGCATGCAATAAACTACGCGAATTAAAAAAGTTTACGTTTAGTGACGACACACAAGCTGCCATTCAAGCGTATTGTTCACCAGAGGAAATACACTATCATTTCATACCGCCTAGAGCACCACATTTCGGTGCGCTATGGGAAGCGGCGGTGAAGAGTGCCAAAGGTCTATTGGGGCGCTCCTTGAGAAACACCAGATTTACATTCGAAGAACTTAATACTGTGTAACAGCAGCTTTTACCAGAAACGAGTGCGTTAGTGTGCATGTATTAGTAAAGGAAGTGAAAGTAGCCATAAACCTTTTAGCTACAGCGACCAAACTGAGGTGCGAAACTTGGCTAACCCTGCGGTTCGATAAAGCAGTGGCGTGTGTGTGTGTGTGTGGTTGCATAGTCCGAGTTTGAGCGGATGATCATCGTGGACTTGTGAGTGGGTGCAACATGAGTGACATCTTCGGTTAGCTTAGATACAATAAATTAGAGCGGAGGAACACCGAAGATTTTATTCGTAAAGTTACGGTGCCTTAGTGGAGTGTCGCGTGAAAATTTACAAGCGTAGTTTATGTGTGAATATACTGGTGTATATATTTGTATAATACATTTTTTTTGGTCAAGTGAAAAAAACGGAATTGTGCTAAATACCCCCATCTATACGGGACCCCAAGTATATCCGTTGGCGTTCGCAAATATTGGAGACAAAGGTAAGTATATTTAATAACTAAGAATGATATACAAGAAAAATAATAGGTTCCTCCAATGTTGTATATACATATAACGTACGCACTAGGGCTTAGTATTCTACCCCATGAAGAAATATTTCGCCGTTTCTGTAAATTTTTTTTAAGAAATTGAGACATGTGCTAACCAATCGCCTACCTCAGATTAAAGTGTTAAATAAAACGCGGATAATTTTTATGAGAAAAATAACAAAATTGATTCGAACTCGCGTTGAGAAAGAAAGAGGCAAGGCAGACGTCTGCCTTATTATTATGGTGTATTCGGAAGCCCAGAAAATTAATTATTATTGAATTTATTAAAACCTCTGCGAAAGTTTGGTGCGAGTAACGTTAAAGGTGCGCAAGTGCATTTGCTTAGCTACATACGTGCGTACAAAGATACACACATAGAGGCATAGGCATATCCGCACCTGCACATATGTATGTAGATACCCAACTGTGCAATAGAGGAAATTTTGGTTCCGAATCGTTTCTAATGATTTTCGATATTTTTTTTAAGTCCCCAGCACCTTACTCATAAAGGACCTTCACAAGAGTAAGCTTGCGGAGTTTATAGGCGACGCCATAAAAGCAATTAAACCGCCATAGGACACACAACTAAGCACCAAAAAACTTATAACGGCCATAGAAGGACGGTGTGACCCCCTTAGCATTTACCATTGGGGAAAAAGTTGCACGAAGTAACACCGCAAGGGGCGCACTTGCAACATTCGTCGCGAGGAAGTAAGGAGAAGGAAACACTAACACATTCACTCATACACATACGACTCCACTACATGCTATCGGTGAGAAACAGGTGCTGGGGAAACAACAACCACAGCATTACGACCAGCTGTGCTGAATACATAGCGAAAGAGCGGGTCAACGCCCGCTGTACNTGGCCACCAAGATCATGCGATTTGACGCCTTTAGACTATTTTTTGTGGGGCTACGTCAAGTCTAAAGTCTACAGAAATAAGCCAGCAACTATTCCAGCTTTGGAAGACAACATTTCCGAAGAAATTCGGGCTATTCCGGCCGAAATGCTCGAAAAAGTTGCCCAAAATTGGACTTTCCGAATGGACCACCTAAGACGCAGCCGCGGTCAACATTTAAATGAAATTATCTTCAAAAAGTAAATGTCATGGACCAATCTAACGTTTCAAATAAAGAACCGATGAGATTTTGCAAATTTTATGCGTTTTTTTTAAAAAAAAAGGTATCAAGCTCTTAAAAAATCACCCGTTACATATTTACTCGCCCGTACATAAGAAGTAAAGTAAGCTGACAATAGAGAGGAGTGGACCGATACTTACCAGCGTGGGAGTCTGCAGAGTTCCAGCGGGCTGAATCTGAAGGAGCGGAGTAGCATACATACATACGCGCATGTCATAGTGCCATCAGCTGCAGCGCGATCGCCCGAGCAACGTTGAGCGACCTGCCAGCGCAGCTAGTTTTTCTTATTTCCCAGCAAAAAACACGATTACCACAGAAACGAAAGTGGAAACGAGCTAGGCGATGGGAATCGTTTACCCTTTCGCTTCAAGAAGGCTTTATTTTAACATGGGCATGTCATTGGAGGTAAGCCCTTACCCGCAGCATTACCTTCAAACGAAGGGAGAACGCATGGATAAACAGAATCCAGAGAAGCGAACAAAGAATGCCTTACAGAGAAACTAATGTAGAATGCCTAGATAAGTATTTACATACTTATTTATATTAAATTGAAATCAGAAAATGTCTTAAAAGGTTAAAATTAATTAAAATTTTATAAATCAGATTTTATACATACATATGTATGTATTTAGGTATTTAGATTTTCTTAAAAATCGGTATGTACATACATGCATATTTAATAAAGCTTAAAATTGTACTTCCTCACTCTTGTACTTCCTCACTCTTGTACTTCTTTTCATTGACTGACTTCAACTTCGCTGCAAATTGAACAAAGCTAAACATGACTTTTATGCGAGACAAATTTCCACAGAAAGTAACGTTAGAAAAAGAATTTTTGGATATTCATTCTATTATTCAGCTGACTACGATGCAGCATTCTACTTTGCATTCTCCGAAATGAAGCAAAGAAGCGAAATAAAAAAAAAATATTGTAGGACATTCTACTTTGCATTCCCTGAAATGAAGCAAAGAAGCGAAACAAATAAAATATTGTAGGACATTCTACTTTGCATTCCCTGAAATGAAGCAAAGAAGCGAAACAAATAAAATATTGTAGAACATTCTACTTTTCATTCCCGGAAATTAAGCAAAGAAACGAATTAAAAAAGAAATATTATAGGGCATTCTACTTTGCATTCCCCGAAATGAAACAAAGAAGCGAAATAAATAAAATATTGTAGGACATTCTACTTTACATTACTGGCAATGCCTAAAAGAAGCAGAAAAATTCTAAGGCATTATAACGCTATGCCTTCTAGAACACGTTACCACTAAAAGCGATTACCGATTTTTTGCTGGGTATTTTTGCTTAACTTAGTTTTTTGTTGTTCTACTTCATTTCCTTTTGCTCTTTAATTCTTACACTAATTCGCACTTAATTATGTAAACACTCCACGTGTTTAATATATTGCCAATCGTTTTTTTCTTTTTTTTTTGTCAGAATATTTTCGTACATTTTCGGTTGCTTTTTAATTTGATACTTATCGGTTTTAATTAATTAATTAATTAACTTGAATTTAATTTCCTTTTTTTGGTTCAGGGTACCTGCTCCCCAATTATATCTAAGCCTCACGGCCAATAGCAGGCTAACTTTTGTTGTAACCTCAGTTTTTTGCGAATTTTGGTTTGTTTAGTTTTTTTACACTAATATATTTTTTTGTTGCTTTCAATCATTAGTTAGGGATTAGATTACACTTTAGTTTTTATCTGGGCTAGTTTTTATGCGCGATTTATCCCGGTTTATTTTAGTTATTTTTTTTATGTTCGTACTCGTTACGCAAAGAGGTAATGATTCGCTAGCCGCCCGCAAACACGAGCGAATGATAAAGATATTTGACTGCTCAGGCTTGTAGACGCCAGCTGTGAGCCTATGTATGTATGCCAATATGTTGGTTTCCAGCCATTTCCAGGGCCCTCTCCGTATGTTGGTACCATCATCGAGGGAAGGTGAGTGGAATACCGGTTTTATGCTTATATATATATATATATATATATACATATAGACATACATATGCGAGGGACAAACCTCTTTCGGGTTTTGTTTTGATCTTGCTAATCTTAGTACTGAGTACGTGCGTTTGTTTGCATTTTTTACCTTCATTAATCGTACGCGCATATACAATTGCGACCTATCTACATATGGATAAAGAAAAAGGGTGTTCAGGGTTGATTCGGAATAGGGAAGTAAAATTGCTAATGATTTTGAAAGTTTGAATTGAAGGAAGTTAATGAAGTTTTTCGTTGAATACGTAATTTTTATATATTTTTTTTTGTATATTATTATTTTTTTTCATGGTTACACATAAATATTTATATCTTTTGTTATTATAAGAGTTCTTTTGCCTTTTGACATTATAAGTTAAGAATTGGTTGAAGTTTTCATTGAATTTAGATTGATTTATTTTTATTTTTTTTTTCATTAATTATAATAACTTTCCTTTAATTAATATTTTTCGTTTATATAACAATTTGAAGTTCGTTTGGGTTTTTTTGTTTAGCTGTTAGAGTTTTTTTTATTGCTTACCATAATAATTTCAAATCTGAGTTAACTTTAATTTATGAATTTGCTATTGTTAAATAGGGAATGCAGTTGAAGTTGTAAAATAAATTGTAAGCAAATGAACAAAGATACGCCTGATTCTGTGATTGAAAGGTATTCGATCAAAATGAAGTGGTGAGGTTTTCATTTTTGTGTGGGTGTTACACTAGGGCTTAAGAGGGGCGTGAGGGCGTTGACTAGGGACTGGACTGAGACAGAACCGATCGACGAATAGACAGACGTACTATGTCAGGCTAAGGGGGCGTTGCAGCAACATTAGGAGTCAGAGCAACGCCCATGGCTGCGTAAGCGAAATACGGAAAGTGGGTGGGACGACTCCACCTGACAGGACGGACCTTCTCTTCAGCTGTACTTCTCCTTCTACTAATTTTTGTTAGTATTGCTGGTACTGATGCTCAGGCATGACAATTTTGCTTACGTATGGTAGGTAAGGTGGGCGAAAATAACCCCCCCATCCGGCGAGCTAGCCTAGGCTTTGCCACCATGCCTGCGTACCGCCTCACCTTTGCCAACTGACACCCACGTAACAATGGCGCCCAACGAAATAGCCCAATAAGACTTTTATTTTTATCATCCACTTCGAAGTGCCTTACTGTTTGCCTTAGCGCACTGGGGAAGTGGTATTCGGAGTTGGGATGTCACTATTAGTATTTGTTTTAGTTTTTTCTGCTTTTTGTGATCCTGGCCTATTAGAGCTACCTAGTATGCAATCCAGCATAGCATACCAGTGAGGTTCGTAGGTGACTTCACGGGGGGTAATGGGAGGGAATGTGGCATCCACCACTGGAGTTATGACACTGGCGGTTGATATGCCACATTTGATATAAAGTAAGGGGGATTAGTTGACAATTGACATCGGACTGCTACAAACGGACTTAACGCTCCCACAATGACCTCGGTCAGTGTAACACCACCCACACACCAATGGAATTGATTATTGTAATACAGCAACAAAATTAAGTGTAATATTCGTGCATACAAGTACATGTACCTACATATATAACAGTATTAATAAACCAATTTTTGTGTATATACATTTATATTTTCTTGCTTTTATCTTTATTTTTTTATGAACTGCGATTTATTATTTTCGCAGAACTATTATTTTTCAATTAAATTCAATATCTACCCTATAACTGTTAATTCACTATCACCCTTTGGAATATTCTTTTTTTTATTTATTGCGGTATTTTTCTTTGAATTGAAGTTTGGCTATTCAGAATTGTTTACTTTTTTTTATTTGTGAACTTTCGATTTTGGATTTTTTGGCGTATTATAAGGAGATTTCTGAATTTCAGGATCTAAGTATTATAAACATTCAAATCACGTTTCGCCGTGTGTTAAAATTTTTTTTGCGTATACCAAGTGTAGATTTCATTGTATGGAAGAGCAAGAGCCTGAAGATAGAGTAGTTGCAGGAGGATTGGGTCTGCTAGATTCGAACCGCAGGGTTACACGTAGCGTAGCAAGAGCTTTAGAAAATCAGGTTGTCGGGTCCATATTTACCCAGATCGACACGGGTATACAACATCCTGTACATTTTCTGCCAACGGATTATTTAAACCGGTGCGCTGCTCGCATATTTGGTACATCCAACCAAGAGGTGCCCCAGCCACCCAGTGTTCGAGTTACAAACGAACTATTTCTCAAAGCTACGGATAACAGCCTGAAGTTTTCACGAATTACTTAATATGTCAGAGGAAGAACAGCAAACTGGGGGAAGCATGCCACTGAATGATCCAGGGCCAGGCGGATCGGAAATCTCACAGTGATGGATCAAGTTCTGCAGCCATCAATGTCGAGCAACTGAGCCGTATGATGTCGATGATGGCTCAACAAAGTGACATGATGGCGCAATGCATGGACGAGGTCCGCCACATGCGAAATAACGTAGTAAGCCTCAATAACAGGGTGGCTGAGGTGGAGACTTCGATGCAAGGGACTAGGAGTCAACCAGCCGGGGCATCAACGCCAGAAGAGGGACGCGAGACATCCAGGACAGAGCATGGTACTGGAGCAGAAAGGCCACCGAGTCAGTCCCACTCACGAAAGGAGGCAAGCTACCGAAAAAAGATAGATCTAGATAAATGGTATGTCAAGTTCCATGGTTCGGCTAAAGGTTTAACTATAGAAAGTTTTATTTTTCGGATAGAAAAGATGAGGGAGCAATATGATATTTCCTACTATCAGCTATTTACAGCTTTCCAATGCTTGGTTACGGGCAGCGCCTTAAAATGGTACTGACAGGTCCTCGAGGAACATGCCGAAGAGCCAGAGTTGGGCTATTTTGAACTTAAAGCCGAACTGCTAAACCATTTTAAGAGCGCTGAATCAGACTACGAAATAATCCGAGAAATAATGGAGAGAAAGCAGACACCCCAAGAGAGCTTCGAAGAATTCTATGGTGAGGTCCACAATTTAACTTTACGCCTTAGGAAAAAAATCCCCGAGCAGGAGTTAGTGGGAATTATAAGAGGGAACCTTAAGCCGTATTTGGCCAATCTAACCTTGGCGTCTCGCATGGAGTCTCTAGCAGAATTAAAGTCAGAATGCAGACGAGCGGAGAAAGTTGTGAGAGAGAATAGAAGTAGGTCGAAGGCAGTTAGTGAATTAAATATTACAGGAGTTGAGAAATCTGAGAATTTAGAACAGAATTATGTAGAAGCATTTGGTAGGACCCACCATGATAAACCGCAGCAACCAGTGCAAGCCCGTGATAAATTGTCGCCGTCCTTTAGTCCTGATGTCCACAAGCCTTCGATCCGTTCGTTTTGTCAGTCACCGTTTCACTTAAGGTTGTGTTTTTCGTGTGGTATGCCCGTGGATTATCTTGTTAAGAATCAGTCAGAAGAAAATAAGTGTAAATCGTCTTTCCATAATATGTTGTGTTTTGCGTGCGGCAGTGATGCGTCATTTTGTGTTTTCAAGCCGAATCAGGGAAACGTGAAGGTGGCGGAGATCTCCGGGAACTCTCGCCAGGGAGCGGAAAACCCGGAGGCAACCCAGTGAGAATCTTTAGAAGAGAGAAAAGCGAGGAAGTAGTAGAAAAGAGAAGAGCAGGAGTTATCAAAGAAGCTAAGAGCTTACATGACAGAAAGCTCGAATACGAGGAATCGCGTAGACGTATATTCGGCGAAGAGCTGGCAAAGGTGAAGAAAAGTAGGAATTTTACGAAGATAGGTAAAATGAGGAAAAAGGAAACGAATCTTCGTAGGATATGCCGTAAGATAGTTTCCACCATAGTCACAGTTAACGGATTTAATAGATTTTTCGCCAAAACTAAAATCGGTGGAAAAGAGGTGCTAGCGCTATTAGATTCTGGTGCAGGTGCTAGCTGTTTGGGAAAAAATGCAAGCAAGCTTCTCGAGGGTAAAGAGCATCTTATACTGCCTATTAAGGGTCAGAACATCCGCATAGCCAACGGTGGAGAGACTGAAGTAGAGGGTGTCATCACGCTTCCCGTCTTGTGGGATAACGTTACCAAGAAATTAGAGTTTTTAATTGTGCCAGGCCTTCAGCAAGAGGTATACTTAGGTGTACATTTTTGGCAGGCGTTTGGCATGTGTGTTGTGAATAAAGGTTTGGCTACAAGTGTGAATGGGAATGTTGTATCAGAGCTCGTACCCGCCGATGGAGACTTAACTTTGATGCGGTACAACACGACCTGACCCATGACCAAAGCCTGGCGTTAGCGCGCGTAAAGGCTCCGTCTTTTGCTGTACTAGGGCTAGGGAAAACCGATAAAGAAGAACATATAATAGAAGTCACCAATGAGAATCTGCCGGTAAAGCAGAGGCACTACCCGATTTTGCCGGCCATTCAAAAGCTTGTATATACCGAATTGGATAGAATGTTAGATATGGGCGTGATTGAAGAAAGCAACAGCAGCTGGAGTTCACCTGTATCACTCGTGGTGAAAGGAACGACGAACCGGTTGTGCTTGGATGCCAGAAAAATAAATGACCGAACAATAAAAGATGCGTACCCCCTCCCCCATATTGATGGCATTTTAAGCCGACTGCAAAACACTCGCCTTATATCAGCAATAGACTTGAAGGATGCCTTCTGGCAGATACCTTTAGAAAAGAAATCCAGGGAGAAAACAGCCTTCACAGTACCCGGTAGACCGTTGTATCAATTTACTGTCATGCAATTTGGGCTGTGTAATGCAGCGCAACGCATGTGTAGGCTAATGGACAAGGTTATGCCCGCTTCTTTACGTGAGTCCATGTTCGTGTGATTTACTTGTGTGCGCTGTTGATTTTTCGTCCCATTTGGATTTGATAGAAAAGGTTGGTCGGTGTCGTCGTGAAGCAAAATTAACAATAAACGTGGAAAAAAGTAAATTCTGTTTTAAAGAAGTGAGGTATCTCGGTTACGTTGTTGGCAGCGGTTGCATCCGCACAGATGCAAGCAAAATTGCCGCCGTCAGAGATTTTCCGGAACCACGAACCCCGAAGCAGCTCAGACGGTTCCTGGGGATGTCAGGCTGGTACCGTAGATTCATACAGGACTATGCGACCATTGCAGCACCGCTGCACAACTGCCTCACAAAAGACAAAATCAAGAAGTTTACGATGACGGACGAAGCCAAGAAGGCGTTTGACCGATTAAATNAATCAAGAAGTTTACGATGACGGACGAAGCCAAGAAGTCGTTTGGCCGATTAAAGCAGAGCTTGATTTCAGCACCTGTGTTAACCCATCCGGACTTCAATAGACATTTCTACATTCAATGTGACGCATCAACGGACGGTGTGGGCGGGGTCTTATTTCATTTAGACGACGTAGGAAATGAGCGGCCAATAGCATACATTTCGGCTAAATTAAATAAGGCACAACGAAATTACAGCATTACTGAGCTAGAGTTTTGCAGCGGTGCTAAGCATCCAGAGATTTAGGCCATACGTTGAGGGACTACCCTTTACGGTGATCACTGACCACGCGAATTTAAAATGGTTGATGAACCAAAAGGATTTGTCAGGCCGACTCGCGAGGTGGAGCTTAAAACTACAAGGCACACTTTTGACATTCAACACCGTAAGGGGTCCCAGAATATCGTGCCGGATGCCTTATCGCGGATAGACATGGATGAGATAACGAAGAGCAACCGCCTCTTAGACATTTGCCTTGATTCACCGTTCTTTAAAACGGAAGAGTATGAAGAACTCAAGAAAACCGTGACTGCTAACCAAGACAAACTACCTGAACTATGCGTGTCGGACGGTTACGTTTACAGACGAGCGCAGTTTAACAGTGGGGATGACCTTCAACAGGACCGTGTCAACGGAGTTGCGTCGAGGGCTAGTGGAATTAGCGCACGATTCACCGTCGGCCGGCATGGTAACAAACGTGCAGGCATACATAAAGAAATGTGAAATCTGCAAAGGCAGTATAACACAGAATGCGTTCCATAAACCTATGATGGGTAAGCAGCACTTAACCGAGAGATCATTTCAACGTTTATTTATAGACTTTATGGGCCCATACCCACGTACATGTAGTGGTAACGTCTTTGTATTTGTAAGTTTAGACCACTTTACCAAATTTGTCTTTTTAAAACCTAGTGCCACTTCAGCCAATGTGATCAAATTTCTTGAGAATGAAGTTTTCCATACTTTCGGCGTTCCCGAATATAACCATTTGGACAACGGGAAGCAGTTTGTTTCAGTTTTATTCAGCCAATTCCGGGAAAAATATGGTACTTAGCATAATAGGACTGCGTTTTACTCATCTCAGGCCAACGAGGAAGAAAGGGTAAATCGTTCGGTGTTACAAATTGTGAGGTCATATATCAAAGACAACCAAAAGAATTGGGATGATCATATTAGCGATGCCGCTTTTGCCCTCCGCAGCTCAGTGCATTCCGCTATTAATGATACCCCGTATCAAGCTGTCTTCGGTATGCCTATGATACAGCATGCTGCATCATACGAGCTATACCGAAGACTGGGCAAAGTGAGGGATGCGGACTGGGAGATTGAAATGTTGGCCGACAGGACACAGCTTATACGAAATAAAATTATGAAGGAATTGAAGTTGGCACATGAACGCAGCAAGAAGACGTACAACACGAGGAGTCGGGAAGTGTAATTTAAAGTTGGACAAGTGGTGTACCGCCGAAACTTCAAGCAGAGTTCACAGGTTGAAAATTACAACGCGAAAGCAAGTTAAGTGTATTGTGTTAAAAACCATCGGGAATTCGATGTATGAACTTAGTGACACCAGTGGCAAGAAGATCGGGGTATACCACGCTAAAGATATCTTTGTGGCATAGTGTAGGTAACTGTGTTGTATGTTGTTGTTATGTTGTTAACTGAGATCGTTTTGTGTTAGGTAGTCACTTGACATACATACCTACATTTGTTCGTAACACAGTGCTCTTAGCTACTTGACATCTAAATGTATTTTATTTTACGACTTGACATCTGTAGTTCTAAATTTTAGGCCTTCTTCTGCGATATTTATTTATTTATTTGACTAAGAATGTGATTATTTATTTTATTTATTAATTTAATTATAGTTTATTTATTATATTTTATTATAGTTTATTTATTATTAGTATTATTATTTTTTTTATTGTTTACTTATTTACATTATATTTATATATTATTTTATTTTATGTTTGTTATTATTTATTTTTTTTAATTTATTTTTTATTTTTTTATTATGTATATTTATTTACTTATTTATTTACTTATGACCCTTTTCTAATCTGTGATATAGACATAAGATACATATACGTAGAAGTAGTAGTGACCTGTGATATAGTGTAGATACGTATGTAGATACATACACCTACCCAGTAATAACCACGCTATTTAGAAGCAAGATAACTATGAAGCCCGGCTTTTGGTCGTGGGTCGAAGCCACACGTTGGGTGGAAAATTAGAAGACGGAAAAGCTGTGTTATAAATCTTTTACGCGCACGCTCCATGATCATCGGCGGTCGCGAGCCTGTAACAGCAGTTTTTACCAGAAGTGAGTGCGTTAGTGTGCATGTATTAGTAAAGGAAATGAAAGTAGCCACCCTGTAGGGAAACCCCGAACTGGTGAACCAAATTTGTAGTTCCGTACTAGATCTTTATCGCCAAAAACGAACCAGTCCGATAGTAACTAGATCGCACTTAAAAAAAACAATTTTAGAAATATAGATTTTGGTAGTAACCGGCCTGGAGCTCAAAATTAACGAATAAATTATAATAAAACGGCCAAAATCAAAAAACTTATCAATTTTAGAAATATAGATTTTGGTAGTAACCGGCCTGGAGCTCAAAATTAACGAATAAATTATAATAAAACGGCCAAAATCAAAAAACTTATCAATTTTAGAAATATAGATTTTGGTAGTAACCGGCCTGGAGCTCAAAATTAACGAATAAATTATAATAAAACGGCCAAAATCAAAAAACTTATCAATTTTAGAAATATAGATTTTGGTAGTAACCGGCCTGGAGCTCAAAATTAACGAATAAATTATAATAAAACGGCCAAAATCAAAAAACTTATCAATTTTAGAAATATATATCTAAAATGACGAATTTAGAACTGGTTCAAAACTATAGAAAAGGGGATGTAGAACGAACTAGATCTCATCTGGTGAACTTTGAACTACTTCGAAACTACTGAAAAAGGGATGCAGCGGGGGGCTTGTTTACTTTAAAAAGACTTTTGCTTGTCGGTTTTTTCGTTCAAATACGCTTTCAGTCTGCACGTCGCAGATGCTTTCTCATAGTTTGGTAATACAAAACTAAAATTTGTGTTAACATATTAAGATTTTAGGACCTTCTGGAATATAACCAATAACAGTCAGCACCTCTGCAAATTCAGCTACAGCCAAAGGTATGTAAACGTGTTTTGAAATGCAAAATTTAATTTACATTCATTCAAACAAATTTGATTTTAGACTGAAAATACATTTCTCTGCAAATAATTAAATATTGCTACCGTGGTAACCCAAACAGAAAACATCTTGTTACTTTTTATACCCGAGCGCACTTGTGCACAAGGGTATATTAATTTTGTTCACATAACGGTTGTTTGTAACAGCCAAAACGAATCGAGATAGATATAGACAAATGTATACATAAATGATCAGGATGAAAAAAGAAATCGATTAAGCCATGTCTGTCTGTCCGTCCGTCTGTCCGTCTGTCCGTCTGTCCGTCTGTCCGTCTGTCCGTCTGTCCGTGTACACGATAACTCGAGCAAAAATTGAGATATCTCAACGAAATTTGGTATGTAGGTTTCCCTTAATCCAAGGTAGGTTGGTATTGAAAATGGGCGAAATCGGACTTTAACCACGCCCACTTCCCATATAACGGTAATTTCCAGAAATACGAAAACTGCGATATTTTAGTAACTACTGAAGATAATTCACTCAAAATTGATATTTACAATAATTTTTAGACGAAAAATAAGAATATTATAAATTTTTGGAAAATGGGCGTAGCCACGCCCACTTATGGTTACATGTGTATATCTTGGTAACCGCTGCACCAATTTCTTCCAAACTTGGCACAGTTGTTGGCCTTGGTACAGCATAAAAAACCGCCGAAACTTTTTAAAATCGGACAATAACCACGCCCACATCCCATATAACGGTAATTTAGAGAAATACAAAATCTTCGATAAATCAGTAAATATTGAAGCTAATTTATTCAAAATTGATGCTTGCAACAATTCTTTACCAAGAAATACGTTTATGGTAAAATTTTGGAAAATGGGCGTGGCACCGCCCACTTATGATCACATATATGTATATCGGTAACCGTTCTACCAATTTGTACCAAACTCGGTATGGTTATTGTACTTGCCACGTGTAAGCAAAACGTTGAAAATTATTGAAATCGGACTAAAATAACGGCCGATTCTCATATAACGGTAAATTTAAGAAATGCTTGAAACTTCAATATTTCGAAATTGAAGGACGCTAATTTACTCAAAATTGATACACCTCGGCTTACCATCTAGCGGAAGGTTTCGGAAGGGTGAAAAAACATATATTTAACACTTGCGCCGGGTATTTAATGTTCGGCTCCGCCCGAACTTAGACTTTGTTACTTTTTTCGTTTACAACTGGTTCGAAACTATAGAAAATGGGGTGCAAAGCGAACTAGATCCCATATGTCGAATTTAGGACTGGTTCTGAACTATAGAAAAGGTAATGCAGCGGGGGACAATTTCCAATTCCTATGACATCGCCGTGTTAAATTCGCCAGTTGTTTGCATGCAAAAGACATTTATCGCGAACTAGTACTGGTTCCAAATGTACTAGAAGCGCACCAGTTCAAAACTAGGGATTGTCCCCACAGGGCATAAACCTTTTAGCTACAGCGACCAAACTGAGGTGCGAAACTTGGCTAACCCTGCGGTTCGCCCAGTAGAAATTTTAAGCATACGAGATCGCTGTTGGTAGCATGAGCTTGCTGCTGTGTATACATGCCAGTATAAATGAACCTTCATTTCCATTTAACACGCGTGGTTCCGCAGAGCGTATGCGTACCTTAATCATGCACTTGTACTACTGCTGTATGCATATGGCTGTATTAATGTTTCGAACATACAAAAATGCATTAATGGAACAGTATTAAACAATTCTTACAAGATATGTATCCCCATATGTAAATGCTACTTTTCTGATACATTTTAATATGCAAATGCATATCTTGTAAAAGCCCGTTTGTGCTGAAAACAGTATCGCACAAAACGTCTGTTCACTAAAATTTTTGTACAAGACTGAAAATATTACAAAAATTCCACTTAAAATTTATCAAGAAATGTACTTAAAACAACGACAGCGTACATTCGCTGGAATTTGAATTTATTCGTGGAAATTCATGACTACGCATGAATTGTTCACATTAATTCACTCATACAAGTTGCGTTCCAGATGCTTCACGATATTCACGAAATTCACGATTTGCAGGAACAGCTGTTTTCCCCATTAATAAACCTTATGGGAGGTGGTCACCTGGAACGACTTCCTGTAAAAACCTGCAAATCGTGAAGCATCTGGAACGCAACTATAGCAAGCATCCTTCAAGAATGCATACAACCGATTACTACTGGGCGATAAAGCAGTGGCGTGTGTGTGTGTGTGGTTGCATAGTCCGAATTTGAGCGGATGATCATCGTGGACTTGTGAGTGGGTGCAGCATGAGTGATATCTTCGGTTAGCTTAGATACAATAAGGGCCGGTTGTTCAATGTCTGGTTATCACTACTTGCCGGTTAAACATCATTATCGACGTTTTCGACATCATGCATATAACATGTGATCGCTAAAGCAGTCGTTGTATATAACCAAAGCTTTTACCTCCGATTAGTGCTAATCAAACATTGAACAACCGGCCCTAAATTAGAGCGGAGGAAGACCGAAGATTTTATTCGTAAAGTTACGGTGCCTTAGTGGAGTGTCGCGTGAAAATTTACAAGCGTAGTTTGTGTGTGAATATACTGGTGTATATATTTGTATAATACATTTTTTTTGGTCAAGTGCAAAAAACGGAATTGTGATAAATACCCCCATCTATACGGGACCCCAAGTATATCCGTTGGCGTTCGCAAATATTGGAGACAAAGGTAAGTATATTTAATAACTAAGAATGATATACAAGAAAAATAATAGGTTCCTCCAATGTTGTATATACATATAACGTACGCACTAGGGCTTAGTATTCTACCCCATGAAGAAATATTTCGCCGTTTCTGTAAATTTTTTTTAAGAAATTTAGACATGTGCTAACCTATCGCCTACCTCTGATTGAAGTGTTAAATAAAACGCGGATAATTTTTATGAGAAAAATAACAAAATTGATTCGAACTCGCGTTGAGAGGCAAGGTTTGCCTTATTATATTGGTGTAGTCGGTCAGAAAATTAATTATTATTGAATTTATTAAAACCTCTGCGAAAGTTTGGTGCGAGTAACGTTAAAGGTGCGCAAGTGCATTTGCTTAGCTACATACGTGCGTACAAACATACATACATACAGGCATAGGTATATATGTCTGTACGCGCATATGCATATCCGCACCTGTACATATGTATGTAGATACCCAAATGTGCATTGGAAGAAATTTTGGTTCCGAATCGTTTGTAATGATTTTTGATATATTTTTTTATTAGGTCCCCAGCATCTTACTCATAAAGGACCTTCACAACAGTAAGCCTGCGGAGTTTATAGGCGACGCCATAAAACCAATTAAACCGCCATAGGACACACAACGAGGCACCAAAACTTATAACAGCCATAGAAGGACGGACCCCCTGAGCATTTACCATGGGGAAAAACGTGGCACGAAGTAACACCGCAAGGGGCGCACTTGCAACATTCGCCGCGAGGTAGTAAGGAGAAGGAAACACTAAGACATCCACTCAAACACATACGACTCCAATACATGCTATCGGTGAGAAACAGGCGCTGGGGAAACAGCAACCACAGCACTACGACCAGCTGTGCTGAATACATAGCGAAAGAGCGGGTCAACGCCCGCTAAACAATTTAATATACATATTTACTCGCCCGTACATAAGAAGTAAAGTAAGCTGACAATAGAGAGGAGTGGACAGATACTTATCAGCGTGGGAGTCTGCAGAGTTCCAGCGGGCTGAATCTGAAGGAGCGGAGTCGCATACATACATACGCGCATGGCATAGTGCCGTCAGCTGCAGCGCGATCGCCCGACCAACGCTGAGGGAGAACGACCTGCCAGCGCAGCTAGCTTAGAGATAGTTTTTCTTATTTATTTTTGCTTAACTTGGTTTTTTTGTTGTTCTATGTCATTTCCTTTTGCTCTTTGATTCTTACACTAATTCGCACGTAATTATGTAAACACTCCACGTGTTTAATATATTGCCAATCGTTTTTTTCTTGTTTTTTTGCCAGATTATTTTCGTACATTTTCGGTTGTTTTTAATTTGATAAGTATCATTTAAGATAAGTATCGGTTTTAATTACTTTAACTTGAATTTAATTTCCTTTTTTTGGTTCAGGGTACCTGCTCCCCAATTATATCTAAGCCTCACGGCCAATAGCAGGCTAACTTTTGTTGTAACCTCACTTTTTTGCGAATTTTGGTTTGTTTAGTTTTTTTACACTAATATATTTTTTTGTTGCTTTCAATCATCAATTAGGGATTAGATTACACTTTCATTTTTATCTGAGCTAGTTTTTATGCGCGATTTATACCGGTTTTTTTTTAGTTATTTTTTTTATGTTCGTACTCGTTACGCAAAGAGGTAATGATTCGCTAGCCGCCCGCAAACACGAGCGAATGATAAAGATATTTGACTGCTCAGGCTTGTAGACGCCAGCTGTGAGCCTATGTATGTATGCCAATATGTTGGTTTCCAGCCATTTCCAGGGCCCTCTCCGTATGTTGGTACCATCATCGAGGGACTAATAAGGTGAGTGGAATACCAATTTTATGCTTATATATATATATATATATATA
>NW_016157692.1:162283-167905 GCF_001687245.7 Rhagoletis zephyria | reverse complement strand
GGGGATGCCAAATTCAGACATAGCGGCGTATAGGCAACTCATTTTAGTGCTGTCAAAACCGGCAAATAGGTAGTGAGTGTCGATCCTTTTCTCGTGGGTATTTTCCAAGATTTGGCGCATTGTAAATACCTGGTCTATGGTGGATTTTCCATGTCTAAAGCCACACTGATAAGGCCCAATCAGTTCATTGACGGTGGGCTTCAGTCTTTCACACAATACGCTCGATAAGACCTTGTAACCTATGCTTAGAAGGCTGATCCCGCGGTAGTTGGCGCGAATGGCGGGGTCACCTTTCTTGTGGATTGGGCAGAGCACACTTAAATTCCAGTCGTCGGGCATGCGTTCATCTGACCATATTCTGCACAAGAGTTGATGCATGCACCTTATCAACTCCTCGCCGCAGTACTTGAATAGCTCAGCGGGCAGGCTGTCAGCTCCAGCAGCTTTGCTGTTTTTCAGCCGCGTTATTGCTATACGTACCTCTTCATAGTCAGGCGGTGGAACGTCGACTCCATCATCACCGACTGCGGGCTCGGGTTCTTCTTATCCACAACTTTCCGTGCTGCTACTATTTAGTAGGGCGGAAAAGTGTTCCCTCCATAGTTTAAGTACACTATGGACATCAGTTACTAGGTCGCCATTATTGTTCTTACAGGAGTACGCCCCGGTCTTTAAAGCCTCCGTAAGTCGCCTAACTCTCTGGTAAAATTTTCGGGCATTCTTCCTGTCGGCCAGCATTTCAAGCTCTTCGCACTCACGTATTTCGGCCTCTCTCTTCTTATTGTGGCAAATACGTCTCGCTTCCTTCTTCAGATCCCTATAGCGGTCCCACATAGCGGGCGTTGCGCCCAATCGCAGCGTGGCTCTGTTGGCGGCATCTTTTTTCTCTGCAGCTTCCTGTTACTCCTCATCGTACCAGCGGTTCTTTCGGACTCGCTGAAATCTGACTACTTCTTCGGCGACGGTACTTAATGAGCGGGAAATGTGGTTCCACTGCTCGCATATGTCGGTTTGTTGAAGAGTGCTCTCTGAGAGCAGGTGTGAGAGTCGAGTAGCGAAAGCGCTGGCTGTCTGTTGTGATTGCAGCTTTTCGACGTTAAGCTTTCCTTGCATATTTGGGCGCACATTTTTTGCTGCACTGAGGCGGGTGCGTATCTTGGCTGCAACAAGATAGTGGTCCGAGTCGATGTTTGGGCCTCGGAGTGTGCCTTCGGTCTATCACAACATGATCGATTTGGTTTCTCGTTTTCGATCCAGATACAGCCACGTAGCTTGATGGATCTTTTTATGCTTGAACCTAATACTGCATACTACCATGTTTCGGGCCCCGGCGATTCGATCAGGCTCAATCCGTTGTCGGACGTTTCGTCGTGTAGGCTGAATTTTACGACGGTGGTGCCAAAGATTCCTTCCTTGCCCACCCTGGCATTGAAGTCGCCCAGCACGATTTTGATATCATGACGGGGGCAGCGCTCGTACGTGTGCTCCAAGCGCTCATAGAAGAAATTCTTGGACGCCTCGTCCTTCCCTTCCGTCGGAGCATGGGCGCAGATGAGCGAGATGTTGAAGAATCTCGCTTTAATGCGGATTGTGGCTTGACGCCCGTCCACCGGGGTGAACGACAGTACTCGGCGACGGAGTCTCTCTCCCACCACAAATCCAACTCCGAATTTGCGCTCCTTTACATGGCAGCTGTAGTAGACCTCGCAAGGCCCCAGAAATTGCTTGCCTTGCCCCGTCCAATGCATTTCTTGGATGTCGGTGATGTCAGCTTTTGTCCTTACGAGGACATCAACCAGCCGGGCAGAGGCACCTTGCCCATTAAGGGTCCGGACATTCCAGGTGCATGCCCTTAAATCGTAGTCCTTTAAACATTTGCCATGGTCGTCATCATAATGGCGGGTCTCATCCGAGGCTTTGCCTTGCTTCTTCACTGGAAGTGGTTTTTACGTGGCGAGTCCCAAACCCAGCACGCAACCCATTGCTGGGACGGGGGTGGTTTCGCAACCAAATACACGTTTATATAGCAAGCCGCTTGCTCCAACTAGACACCCGCTTGCAGCCGCACCTACTGGTGAACAGACGCTGCAGACTTCAGTGAGCCCATAAACCGAATAAGTCGGAGTGGCCCCACCGAAGCTCCCTCTCTTTCTGCCGGGACCCAAGGCTCCACTCGGGTTGGTTACCGCATCTCGCATCTCTGGGTTGCTCACGTTGCCCAGAGTGCGCAAACGAGGACGCAAGAGTCGGGATTGAGTATAGCCATGCAACTGTAACTGCATACCTAGCGCAACGACTATACCCCATTGTGAGGTTGCATAAACTATTTTCTAGAAAGTAGAAACACTTATTTTTTAAATGGTTCTCTTTTTTATAAAGCAATCGCATTTCTGGCTAGTATATTTCAGGACGAATGGATAAAGATTGCGCCAAGAGCTTGTGTGAGAAAATCTAATTTTTGGCAGAAAATGTCAGTTACGCGGTTTTGCAGAATGACGATACACGAAAAGTGATACTTAAAATCACTTAAAAGTTAAAATAAGGCCCATTATATAAAATTAATAAAAATTATTCAAAGTAAAGAATAGTCAAAACTAGTAAAAATGTCGTACAGCTATTATTTCGCACATATGTGTGTATATGTGTGATATATGATTTTTCTCTAATAATTCTATGAAGTACATTAAAAATAGATACTGTTTCCAAAAATACATATGTGCCACGTAAAGCTAAACGGTCTGAAAAAATCACTTTTTCATCGACCCTTATAGTAAACGGGCCGCTCTTTCCAATGCAATAAACCGCAGCTTTCTATCTGCATTAGTTTTTTCACAATTTCACTTCAAAGTCAGGTACTTTCACAAAAAAAAGTTCAAAAAAAATCAAATCTGACAAACTATTCTGAAATTAATCAAATTCGCTTGAAACTCGTTACTCGGGGGTTTTCGGGGTCGCTGATTACGAATCCGATGCTCGTTTTTCAAAATTCAAAATGGCGGATCCACATGAAACCGAACAAATTTTAAATTTTTTCCGCCATATTGGATCCGCCATTTTGAATTTTTAAAAACGAACATCGGATTCGTTATCAGCGACAACAAAAACCCCCGAGTAACGAGTTTCAAGCGATTCCGATCAATTTTTAAAAAAGTTATCCGCCATATTGGATCCGCCATTTTGAATTTTGGAAAACTAACATCGGATTCGTAATCAGCGACCCCGAAAACCCCCCAGTAACGAGTTTCAATCCATTAAAACGTTCCGAAGAGTCAAAATCAACTTGGTAAACTTCTAAGTCGTTTTTGTCGAAATCTTTTCTTCTGAGCGTAGGTCCCTTTTAACTTTACGTGTCACATATGTGGTTCTTAAAAAGCCTTAGAAGAAAGCAATTTCAATTTTGTGGCACTTCATCTCCTTTTGCACTATTTTTGCAGTCCAATAGGCACATTTTGAAATTTTGGAATTCCATCCCTGGTGTTATGTTTATTTCTTTTTATTATTACTTTATGTATTTTTAACTTTTGGCTTANCAAGTTAGAAAAACGAGGCAATGCTGCCGATTCTTGATTCAAAACAAGTCTGTTTATTTCAGTGCACAAACACTGCTTTTATAATAAATTTTACATTTCTCCTTAAATCTAAGACACTCCCACTTTTCAGTTACTTTTCCAACATTTTCATATTGTGACCAATCATAATTTATTATTTTGTAGTTTTGCATTTTCTAAATGTTCTTGTAGTAAAGTCTCATTGCTTTTCTTTTACTCTAATTAAATTTATATTGACTTCTCACATATTGAGAAATATCAATTGTGAAACCAATTGTTTCACAGTTGCTCTACAAAATTCATCGTCTTGAGGAAATACAACACTATAAATGTCTTCACAAAAGTGACCCACATGTGCAAGCTGCAATATGATCGTTTCTACAAAGCAAGTGGCCGCTAACGCTTTGCCCAATTTGTGACATATATATGAGTCATAACTCTTTTTGCTTGCATTCTTAACGTTGTGGTTAAGAACATTATTATATAATATTGCAGTCACTTGTGCGTTTACATTACTGACCTTACTTACTAATTATTTGTAGACACACAACACCCTTACCCTATAAAAAAAATGATTTTGTAATCGTAATTAACAAAATTATTTTTATATTATAATTTTACATATGTTTATATACTTTTACATATTTCTAGCTTTTATTAAATTATTATTGTGTTATTATTTTTCTACATTGTCCATAATTATAGTACTGTTAGATCCATTTTGTGATATAATTTTAAAAGGACCTTTAAAAGGTTTATCTAATTTTTTCTTATTTCCTACTTTTAAATATACGTAGTGTCCTGTTTTTAAATTTTGGTTTGTTAATATATTTTTGTGTATTGGAGTTATGTTGTTTATTTTTTAACAAATTTTCTTGTGCTTGATTATGTGCATATCTTAGTTTAATTTTGAATTCATTTATATAATTGTTTAAATTGTAGAATGATTCTTTGCTTTTAATAATTTTTCAAGGTAAAGNTTATTATATAATATTGCAGTCACATGTGTGTTTACATTACTGACCTTACTTACTAATTATTTGTAGACACACAACACCCTTACCCTATAAAAAAAATGATTTTGTAATCGTAATTAACAAAATTATTTTTATATTATAATTTTACATATGTTTATATACTTTTACATATTTCTAGCTTTTATTAAATTATTATTGTGTTATTATTTTTCTACATTGTCCATAATTATAGTACTGTTAGATCCATTTTGTGATATAATTTTAAAAGGACCTTTAAAAGGTTTATCTAATTTTTTCTTATTTCCTACTTTTAAATATACGTAGTGTCCTGTTTTTAAATTTTGGTTTGTTAATATATTTTTGTGTATTGGAGTTATGTTGTTTATTTTTTAACAAATTTTCTTGTGCTTGATTATGTGCATATCTTAGTTTAATTTTGAATTCATTTATATAATTGTTTAAATTGTAGAATGATTCTTTGCTTTTAATAATTTTTCAAGGTAAAGAGCATAATTTACCATATACTAATTCAAATGGTGTATAGTGAGTCGTGCTATGTGTAGTGGTGTTGTACGAGTATGTGTAGTATGGTAATAGTTCATCCCAGTTATCCTTTCCGTCCATTGTCATTAAGAAGTCATTTAAAACTCTATGGTTTCTTTCAACTGTACCTAAAGTTTCATGATGGTATGGTGTTGATGTTACTTTGTCTATGTTCATTAGTTTACAGATATTTGTCAATAATTCGTTCGTAAATTCAGTACCTTTGTCTGTTTTTAATTTCCTAAAACAACCATATTTTAAAATAAACTTTTCTACTATCGTTTTTGCTACACTCACTGCGTCTTTTGTTATCAAAGGAAACGCTTCTACAAATTTTGTAAGTTCGCATTGAATTGTTAGTATATAT
Organism: Rhagoletis zephyria; assembly: GCF_001687245.7. Classification (NCBI taxonomy): domain Eukaryota; kingdom Metazoa; phylum Arthropoda; class Insecta; order Diptera; family Tephritidae; genus Rhagoletis; species Rhagoletis zephyria. The sequence continues at coordinate 162,470 of NW_016157692.1, read as the reverse complement.
CTGTATGTATTGGATGGTCTAAGAGGACCAACTGTATCTATTGTTACAACATCAAATGATGTATTTGGTGTCTCTGTTATCGTCAACTTTTCTTTTGTATATTTAATAACTTTTACTTCGTTACAGATTTTACATTTGTTAATATGGTCTTTAACCATTTTATTCATGCCTTTCCACACATATTTTT
>NW_016157692.1:159164-162111 GCF_001687245.7 Rhagoletis zephyria | reverse complement strand
ATTTTAAAAGGACCTTTAAAAGGTTTATCTAATTTTTTCTTATTTCCTACTTTTAAATATACGTAGTGTCCTGTNTGTTTATATACTTTTACATATTTCTAGCTTTTATTAAATTATTATTGTGTTATTATTTTTCTACATTGTCCATAATTATAGTACTGTTAGATCCGTTTTGTGATATAATTTTAAAAGGACCTTTAAAAGGTTTATCTAATTTTTTCTTATTTCCTACTTTTAAATATACGTAGTCTCCTGTTTTAAATTTTGGTTTGTTAATATATTTTTGTGTATTGGAGTTATGTTGTTTATTTTTTAACAAATTTTCTTGTGCTTGATTATGTGCATATCTTAGTTTAATTTTGAATTCATTTATATAATTGTCTAAATTGTAGAATGATTCTTTGCTTTTAATAATTTCACAAGGTAAAGAGCATAATTTACCATATACTAATTCAAATGGTGTATAGTGAGTCGTGCTATGTGTAGTGGTGTTGTACGAGTATGTGTAGTATGGTAATAGTTCATCCCAGTTATCCTTTCCGTCCATTGTCATTAAGAAGTCATTTAAAACTCTATGGTTTCTTTCAACTGTACCTAAAGTTTCATGATGGTATGGTGTTGATGTTACTTTGTCTATGTTCATTAGTTTACAGATATTTGTCAATAATTCGTTCGTAAATTCAGTACCTTTGTCTGTTTTTAATTTCCTAAAACAACCATATTTTAAAATAAACTTTTCTACTATTGTTTTTGCTACACTCACGGCGTCTTTTGTTATCAAAGGAAACGCTTCTACAAATTTTGTAAGTTCGCATTGAATTGTTAGTATATATCTGTATGTATTGGAGGGTCTAAGAGGACCAACTGTATCTATTGTTACAACATCAAATGATGTATTTGGTGTCTCTGTTATCGTCAACTTTTCTTTTGTATATTTAATAACTTTTTCCTCGTTACAGATTTTACATTTGTTAATATGGTCTTTAACCATTTTATTCATACCTTTCCACACATATTTTTGTTTGAGTTTTCTTATTCCTATTCTTTCATTTCTTGTTCATTTTCTATTCTTTTCGGATGAGTATATAATAGTATGTCTAGACAATCTTCGATTTCATTTTCTTGTGTTTCATTAAAAATTTCTTTAAGTCTATGAATAGATATCTTTTTAAATATTTCATCATCATTCGCTAGCGCTAGTTTACTAATGTGTTCATGATCTGCGTGAGATAATAATTTTTTCAAAATCAATTTTAACTCTGATAATGTCTATGATTGTATCTAACATGTAACTCATTTTTAAATTCATTAAACTTAATTTTTTGGCCAGTTTTAATTTTATCTTTATTCTCAAATTTTAACTTTTTTACTCCTCTAATATCAGATATTGAAATACACTCCCATATATGAAGATGATCAGTCTCCAATGGTAAAGTGTCCGCGGGTGTTTCTTCTTCTTTATTATCAGTAAATTTATTTTTCATTCCTCGTGTTAACACATTAATATTATTTGTTGGTACCATGTCTTTTAATTTCTCTGAGTTTAAAACTATTGTTGACAACGCATCGGCGTTGGTATTCATTTTACCTTGCTTAAATATAATGTCAAAATCATAATCCATTAAATCTATTCTTATCCTAGTAAATAAACTAACTAATGGTCTATGATCTGTATACACTATAAATCCTTTACCATACAAATATGGTCGGAAATGATTTATTCCCCAATGAATGGCTAGCAACTCTTTTTCTATTATCGCTTTGTTTATTTCATATTTATTTAACGATTTACTAGCAAATTCTATGGGTTTATCACTACCGATTTCTCCTTGAGAAAGTACAGCTCCCAGTGCATAATTTGAAGCATCTGTTGTCAAAAAAAAATTTTTTGAAAAATCTGGGTAACTTAGTACTGGTGGCGACATAAGTTTTTCATTCAAAAGTTCAAATGAACTCTGACAATTTTGTGACCAGCTAAAAATCACATTTTTCTTTAATAATTGTTTTAATGGTTTTGCTATGTCAGCAAAGTTCTGAATAAAACGTCTGTAGTAGTTACAAAAAGCTACAAATCTGCGTACTTCGTCAGAATCTGTTGGTGTTGGGTAATCTTTTATTACTGAATATTTGCTAGGGTCAGTAGTCACACCTTTATCTGTGATTAAATGTCCAAGGTAAACTACCTCAGGTCTCAAGAAATATCATTTTACTGGATTCAATTTTAAATTATATTTACGTAACCTTTTAAAAACTTCTACAAGATTCCTATTGTGTCCTTTTAAACTCCAAAAACTATTATATCATCAACGTATAAAAATGCTGATGCTTGTAAACCACTAAGTGCAATTGAAAGCATTCTTTGAAAACTATTTGTTGAGATTTTCAAACCGAAAGGCAAACGTTTAAATTGGAAATGACCTGAATCTGTTGAGAAGGCTGTTAATGGTCTCGATNATTTACGTAACCTTTTAAAAACTTCTACAAGATTCCTATTGTGTTCTTTTAAACTAGCTCCAAAAACTATTATATCATCAACGTATAAAAATGCTGATGCTTGTAAACCACTAAGTGCAATTGAAAGCATTCTTTGAAAACTATTTGTTGAAAACTGTTGTTTATCAAGTACATCTTCTAACCTAGTTAATGGAAATTTGTCATCTACAACTTTTTTATTCAAAGATCTATAATCAACTACTAGTCTCCATTTTTTCTCTTCCCCCGCGCTCTTCTTTGGTACTATTAACAAGGGTGAATTGTATGGGCTAACGGAAGGTTCAACTATGTCTTCGTCTAATAGTTTGTCAACTTGTTTTTCTATTTCTTGTAAACTGGAGTGTGGTATTCGATAGTTTTTAATGTAAACTGGTGTTTTGTCCGTTGTTCCAATTTTTTGCTCATAAAAATTATTTTTTGTCAAAATTTCTCCATCTAAATGAAAAATGTTTTG
>NW_016157692.1:153826-158240 GCF_001687245.7 Rhagoletis zephyria | reverse complement strand
CCTCTGATTGTTTAGATGCGATTTTTTATATAAGTATGTAACTCCTCTATCGATGTATGCAGATGTATTCAAAAGCAGTAATCTGTCAAAGTAAAATTTGCAGATGTTCATGAAAGGTATGAAGCCTTCGGCATAGCCGAAGACAGCGCTGCTCTTACTTGTTTTTTACTATTTTCTGTCGTACATTTAATAAGTCATTTAAAGTCTTGTCTATGTATTCGTCTGTATAAGTTCTGTTTGGACTCTTTTTTAAATTCGCAAGTATCTTCGAAGCATATCCTATTTCCATTTATTTATTATGTACAATTTTCATTTATGATAGATATTATTTTAAAATATTTATTTTATGCACACTAAGCACATACCATTCTTAAATCAAGAATTTCAAATTTTCTTTTTACAATATTTACTCTGAATGCATCACATTTAAAACAACTATAATACATGACATATTTAACTTTTCCTATGTCTTTTATTTTGTTCTGGCAGTTAGACAATATTTATTTAACAAAATAAAATATTTTAACAAAACATCCTTGATAAAAGCATATTGTTACAAACTTTTTCATCTCCATTTAAGTAAAATTTAATTATTATTATTTTCAAATTTTATTTTATATATATATTTAGGTTATTTTATATATATAAACATTTTATTATTTTTTATTTATTTTTTTAACACTATTATTTAAATTCATATTTTTAATTATTTGTTTTTTAACATAAGTCTTACAATGCTTATTTATAAAATATATGATTATAATTAATATAAAAGCAATCGAAATAAATCCTATTATATTCTTTGTTAAAAGATTGTTGCTGCTGCTGCCATTGTTGTTATTGTTGTTCATGGTGATTTTCTGCTGCTGTTCTTTGGCTTTTGGAAGTACAATTGTCCAAACCATACCTCAGTTGTTATCTTGTTTATGTTGATTTTTCTTCAATTCTATTAGTTCCGCAATTAATTTTCGTTTGTTCTCTCCTGTAGCTAATGGAATTACCCTGTGAAGCTCACCAATCTTCCTTCGTAGTTTCTCCGCCTTACCTCCTCGGGTTTTTCGTTTTGGTGCACTATGCTCTGTGCTATGGTTTCAATTTGTCTTTTTCTGTAAGCTTCTATTGTTAGTGGCTTAGGTCCAGCCGTGAGCGAAGTCGGGACGTATTTTGATATTGGTGTGGATGATGTTGTCGTCAGTGCTTCAGGGACATATTCATCATCTATATTTTCTTCTTCGTAGGATCTTGGGTGGTTCAGCTGTTCAAACAGGTTGTCCAGATCTTCTTTTGAATATTGCTGCGTCATGAATATAGTTTTTATTTAAATTTATTTGTTTTTATTAGAGTTATTATAGTGCCAATTTGGCATGATCGCCATGTTATGTTTACTTTTTTTTATTATTATTTTTAGGTATTTTTAAATTTTGGCTTTTAAGCGAGCCACGCTAAAAGGATGATGGCCTCAAGGCCTATTTTTATTGATGAGACAAGTTAGAAAAAACGAGGCAATGCTGCCGATTCTTGATTCAAAACAAGTCTGTTTATTTCAGTGCACAAACACTGCTTTTATAATAAATTTTACACTTCTCCTTAAATCTAAGACACTCCCAATTTTAGGTTACTTTTCCAAAATTTTCATATTGTGACCAATCATAATTTATCATTTTGTAGTTTTGCATTTTCTAAATGTTCTTGTAGTAAAGTATCATTGCTTTTCTTTTACTCTAATTAAATTTATATTGACTTCTCATATATTGAGAAATATCAATTGTGAAACCAATTGTTTCACAGTTGCTCTACAAAGTTCATCGTCTTGAGGAAATACAACACTACAAATGTCTTCACAAAAGTGACCCACATGTGCAAGCTGCAATATGATCGTTTCTACAAAGCAAGTGGCCGCTAACGCTTTGCCCAATTTGTGACATATATATGAGTCATAACTCTTTTTGCTTGCATTCTTAACGTTGTTGTTAAGAACGTTATTATATAATATTGCAGTCACATGTGTGTTTACATTACTGACCTTACTTACTAATTATTTGTAGACACACAATACTGGTGTTACCTCACAAGTGGTCCCATACTAATTTAGTTTAAATCCGATCATTGGATCATGAAGAAATTAACAATAATCTTAAATTTTTATATGATGACTAGCCAATTCCCACTTGCTTCGCGGCGCTTAATAAGAACTTTTGCGTGGACCATTGCAAAAATAGCGTTTAAAAGCAAAAACGGTCTGTAAAGAAAAAATGTTGAAACGACTAAAGAGCAGAATCCGCTTCAGCGCTGTGATGCCATATGGAATACTAAACGCTTTTGATGTCATGCGCTTTACCGATGGTCTTATTTCCACTGGTGAAACATCTGCCAAGCGCGCATAATCTTCTATGATCTTGCTACTACAACATTGGTCCAATGAGTAAGCCAATAAAAGTCCTTATAAGAACACTCAACAGCACAGATTACGTTTTCTGTTAAGGGAGGGCCAAGAGTTCTCGCTGTCCCAAACGATGAAACGTTTTTTTGTACATTCTTGAATATCGTTAAAATGAAGCATTTGATTTACCTACCGTGTTTCTCCTTGTACGGATGTAGTCGAATCTTTCCTTGTCGATCCAGTCTTACTGCTGCAATAACCGTCGCCCCGAGCAATTTCGTCAATCGTAGATAAATGCAAGATCGCATTAAGGGTCTATGAGGCCGTCAGAAAAAAGGAGCGCTTACACAATTTCATTAGGCATCTGAAAAGTAAATTTGTATAAAATAAACATAGGGCTAAAGCAGACCAAACACATGGGGTTTCTATATATTTCGACTAATGCCTTCCACTTTCCATCGTGAGCACGGTATTAATAGCATATGTAGCTGTGTAAAATTTCAGGACGTTAGAATAAGCGGTTCCAGGGATAAGCGATATGAGAAGTTCAGTTTGTGTGGGAGGTACCACGCCCCCTTATCCAATGCCTACCTCTTTTCGCCATAAGTGGGGTATTTACAGTTAATGCATCCGTGCCAAGTTTCAGTTCCCCAGCGCAATTAGTTTTAGAGATATATTAGTGCTCTCAAAAAAGAGATTTCAACATTTTATTGTGGCATATTTACATATATATAGATATGTATCATTCTCCCAGTTTATAAACATTTTAGGAATATTTCGGCTAGAATGCCACCTATCTAGTACGTTTTTAGTCCAAATATTTATTTTCAATTGGCTTACATATGTTCTAAATATGAATATGATGCAACTAAATGCAGTTTTTAGGAATATCCCGACAAGAGCGCAACCTAGCGATAAAAGTTTTAGTCGGAATATTTTCTTTCAAGTTGCTGACACTTGTTCCAAATATGAACCAAATAGGTCTAGCCGTTTAATAGTTTAGTGACATACAATATACGCAAAACTCTATGAAATTGAGAAATCGTGACGTCCCAGCTTTTTTAATTTTTTGGCAACAATAACAAAAAGTTTAAATTTTTTTATCGAAAAACCTTCTGCCCAGAAGTTCTAAAAAAGCGCTTTTTACAGAATCGAAATCGGTTCAGCCGTTTGGTCAGGCATTGCGGTCATACAAAAGACATTTCATTTTTATATACATAGACTAGCAGAGCACCCGACGTCGCTCGGGGTAAACAAATGAAAATATAAAAAAGTAGTACAAATATTCAGTTCAGCATAAATTAAAGAAGACAAACTATTTTCTTTATGTTTAAATTAAGGCATCCTTATGAACCATACTTTTAGCTTTATCGTGCTTCCTAATTTTCTGTACTACAAATCTTGTTTCATTATTAATACATTCATTCGGTACATTCCGTTTATCTGCCTATTCGCTTAGCTGTTTTAGTATAGCTGCACTTTTCCGGTAGAATGCTTATTTCGGAATGAGATTTATTCATTATGAATGAACATTTTTCGCGGGATAAAAAAAAACGATTTAATCTTTCCGTTTCGAAATGGTCTAAAGACTGTAAGACATAGTTTTAAATATCCCCTTTTACAAACTCATTTATATATATTTTACTCTAAACGACTCCCATATATATGTATGTCTGCATACCAAATTTCAAGTTCATGTGAATTATGGTTCCCAATTTATCTTCTTCTTCTTATTTGGCGCTGTAACCGCCTAAGCGATTTTGGCCGAGTCCAAAACAGCACGCCAGTCATTTCTCTTCTGTGCTAACTGACGCCAATTGAAAATGCCAAGTGAAGCCAAGTCCTTCTCCACCTGGTCTTTCCAACGCAGAGGAGGCCTTCCTCTTCCTCTGTTACCAGCATCGCGGCCCGCGTTGAATATTTTCAGAGCAGGAGCGTTTCTGTCCATCCGAACGACATTGGCCAAGAAGCGGAGCCGCTGAATTTTAATTCGCTGCACTATGTCTATATCGTTGTAAAGCTCATACAGCTCAT
>NW_016157692.1:149044-152003 GCF_001687245.7 Rhagoletis zephyria | reverse complement strand
CTCACTTTAGCTCGCTCCCAAACGGGTGTTTGGTTGCTACCCAGAGGATACGTGGATATAAATATCCGGACGTTGTGAGCTGCGATTTGAACCGTACGCACAAGAATCGCTTCTGGCCACTCCCAGGTGAATGGCAGTCAAAAGTTTTCCACTTCTGCGCACGGAACCATCCTCCAATTCCCAATTTATGGCTGATTTAAAATTCCACGCCTATGCTCCACGTTCCCTTTTACAAACTCATGTATACAAACCTTACTATAAGCACCTACCATGGATATGTATTCATACCTAAGTTCATCATATTTCATGGCCCTTTCAAAAACTCATTTATATATACCTAACTATAAGCACCTACCGTAGATAATTCTGCATACTAAATTTCAATTTCATGTGACATATGGTTTCGAAGTTATAGCTAATAAAAATTTGCACGACTATGGGATGTGCCATGCCCCCTTTTATAAAAATCATTTATATATACCTTACTATAAGCCCCTGCTGTAGATATGTCTGCACTCCAAATTTCAAGTTCTTGGGACTTATGTTTCCGAAGTTATAGCTGATAAAAAGGTCCACGCCTGTGGGATGTGCCACGCCCCTTTTTACAAACTCATGTATATATAACCTACTATAAGCACCTACCTTAGATATTTCTGGATACCAAATTTCAATTTCATGTGACTTATAGATTTGAGGTTATAGCTGATAAAATTTCCACGCCTATGGGATGTGCCACGCCCCCCCTTCCCCCCCTCCCCTTTACAAACCCATTTATATACACCTTGCTATAAGCACCTACCATAGATATTTATGCATACCAAATTTAAATTTCATGTCACTTAGGATTTTGAATATATGGGATGAGCCAAGCCCCCTTTTACAAACTCATGTATATATGTATATAAGCACCTACCGTATATATGTCTGCATACAAAATTTCAATTTCATGTGACTTACAGTGTTGCCGTTCAAGCCCTTTGGTGGCTAGATTTAGCTACCACATACTGTTTTTGGCCACATAAATTTGAAATTGCCCCTAGCCCTTTTTTAGCCCTTTAGAGAATTTATTCGTCCTTGGCATGAAAAAGTTGTACATATATGCTTAATTTGATCTCATTTTTTTCATTTATGTAAGAGATGAATTTTCAAACAAAGAAATACTGATATATATACATATGTGTATGTATTGTATGTTCCTTACGTTTTTATACATACATACTATAAAAGTGTTAGGGCTGTTAACTTATCTATAAATGATTTAACTATAGTTTAAAACAGATAAGTTTAAGGCCCTTAATATGCTTAATTTGTTAAATGGCCCATCAAGTCGATTGACCGTGTATGTTCTTGGGTTTGATGGCGCCAGCTGCTGGTGCGACTTCAAAAACTATTTGAAAATTTTATGATTGTACCAGCATGTTGGTGTCGTGAATGGTGAAGTTAGCTAATTTTTCTAAGTAAAAACTATTTTGGCGGAAATTTCTTGCACTATATGAGTCAAAGCCGTGTTTGTGAAGATTAAATTTCACGATATTGCAGTTGTGAATAAAAAAAAAAACAATGTTTAACAAAATGTTACAAAAATTATGAAATGTCGGCTATAATCATTTCGATCTTTCCTGGACCTCATTTTTAAAGAAACAGATATTGTAAAGCATGCTGGTAAGTTATAAGCTTCGAGCCTGATGGTACAATCATTTGATGGAGCCACAAGTTGGTGTCGTATATTTCCCCTTTTATACAAAAAAGTTTTTGGTTGGATAAAATATTAGCTATTTTCCAGAGTACATTGTTTTTCTATACCATTACTTATTGAAAATTTTTGCATATGTAAGTAGAAAAATTTAGGTATCATTTTTAGCCACAACGACTTTTTTAGCTCTTTTTTAGCCATTTTTTTAAAGGAATTTGGCTACCACTAAAAATGATTCGCGGCAACAATGGAGAGCATAGCTATTGAGGCACTCCTTCGCTTGTCGCTCTACTCTTGCGCTGCCCTCGTTTGCTGGCTACTCAGCGCGTGCGCTCATACCTAACGAGAACTCGTTTGCAAACAGCCTCTGCTGCAGTGTTGCCGCGAATCTTTTTAGTGGTAGCCAAATTTCCATTTTGTTAAACATTGTGTTTTTTTTTTTTTAATTCACAACTGCAATATCGTGAACTTAATCTTCCACAAACACGGCTGTGACTCATATAGTGCAAGAAATTTCCGCCAAAATACTTTGTACTTAGAGAATTTAGCTAATTTCACCACTCACGACACCAGCATGCTACTACAATCATAAAATTTTCAAATACTTTTTGAAGTCGCACCAGCAGCTGTTGCAATTACACCACAAGAACATACACGGTCAATCGACTTGATGGGCCATTTAACAAATTAAGCATATTAAGGGCCGTAAACTTATCTATTTTAAACTATAGTTAAATCGTTAATAGATAAGTTAACAGCCCTAACACTTTTACAGTATCTATGTATAACAACGCAAGGAACATACAATACATATACGTATATATATCAGTCTTTCTTAGTTTAAAAATTCATATCTTACATAAATAAAAAAAAAATTTAGATCAAATTAAGCATATAAAACTTTTTCATGCCAAGTATGAGCAAATGATTTTTGAATTTAAATTTAACGTATTTCTCTTATTGGTCGAGTAGTGGCATTCTGCAGGCCACATACTTGGCCTTTTCTGATGGGAAAAATTATGAAATATTAATAGCAACACTTTAAGTTTACTTGTAAGAGTGGTTTGAAAAAGGTACCATGTTTCTGTGTTGAGGGGCACTCAGTGCCCCAGTACAATTTTCATATAAATCAACTAAAATCAGGGACCGTAACGGTTATAAGTTTTATTATAAAAATCACTTTTTAATCGTTATTAACTGAGTTTTATTTTTCGCTCGGAAAATAATCGTTACGTTTTAAGTTTTATTTTTTGCTCGGAAAATAAT
>NW_016157692.1:121109-148889 GCF_001687245.7 Rhagoletis zephyria | reverse complement strand
TTTCTTTAGAAATGTGGTTCTCTTTGTTTCTGCCCTGGTATCTGTATTTTCATTACCCACTCCACAGTGGCGTTAAAGGTTCAATGCAGCCGCCCCCTGTCTATTCACGCATGCGCATGCGCATACGTAAAAATTTAGTTTTATTTTCTGAGCAAAAAATAAAGCTAGAGAAATAACGATTATTTTCCGAGCAAAAAAAAAAACTTAAAACGTAACGATTATTTTCCGAGCAAAAAATAAAACTTAAAACGTAACGATTATTTTCGGAGCAAAAAATAAAACCTAAAGCGTAACCATTATATTCCGAGCAAAAAATTAAACTTAAAACGTAATCATTATTTTCCGAGCAAAAAATAAAACTCAAAACATAACGATTACTTTCAGAGTAAAAAATAAAACTCAAAATATAATGATTAAACTTGATTTTTATAAGTAAAAGTTAAAAAATAAAAATCAGTGCCGCTGAAGGTACTCCGAGTAATAAGAAATATATTGCTTTACTCCTTATGCACGTAGCATTTCTCTTTCCGCGTGATTTTTTGAGTTGAAATTTGAAAGGATAATCGTTATTTGCGGTCCCTGACTAAAATTCGTTATTTTTTTTTTGGGAACTTTAGCTTTTTTGACATTCTAATTAGAAAATCTGCGTGATTATACACACCTCTGTGGGGAATTACCATTTTTGGTATGGTTTGTTGCCAAACTTGCCTTATTGTGCACCGATTTGCAAACAATCAGCAGTTACATTTGAAAGTGGTTTGAGTAAACAGTGAAAAGTGTTGAGTTATAAAACTCAACGTTGGGCACGAGGAATCAAATAATCGGCAGTTAAATTTGATAATGGTTTGAGTAAAGAGTGAAAAGTGTTGAATTATATATATAACGCAACGTTGGGCAACAGCAATTAAATTTATTTCAATTAGGTAGATAAATATTATAAATAAGACAACTAAGAGAATCTTTTATTACATGGAATATAGTATATTTTCTTGGAGTTGGCACAGATATGGATGAATTTTTGAAACTGCTCAAAATCTCTGCCCATTGAGACTTGTCTACAGACGAACTGGAGCGTATAGAAAATGATTTCGAATATGAGTTTTCCGAAAATGATGGCTCTGAAACTGTTGGAGGTGTCGACTACGTTACTATGAACCAACATATTGTTGTCCATCACGAAGAAGTCAATTACGACTACGATTTGGACGAAGATGTTTCTGATATTGATGACCCAAATGAGGAACAGAGTGTCTTCCAAGATCCCCGCATCATCCAGATTGTCGATGAGATGGTCACTGATCAAGAGGAGGAATTCAACGGACCACCGATAGACCCCGAAGAGATAGCGATTGGACCCAATAGAGGTATGCGCTACATAGCACAAAATTCGAAATTTGATAAAATTTGGTGGTCAAAGCCCAGTGAATCCGAGAAGAACAAAGTTGGCAAAAAATGAGCGAAAAAATACTGTGCCGTCATTTGCAGAAACATTTTATAAAAAAGCTGATGCTTTCAAGAGCATTGTATCACTTGAGATTGTGGAAAATATTGTGTTGGAGAAAAGATTTTACGAAAATATTCGACAGTCGGAGGTCTAAATGAAGCCACGAAGCTGGTATAACACCACAGTTGATGAAATATATGCATACATAGCCATTCTTTTATACGCCGGAGCAGAAAAATCGTCTACCGTGATCTTTTTCATGAATCTCATATGGCTTTCTTCAGAGCTGTTATGTTATGGAAAGATATGAGCAAATAACAAGATTCCTAAGATTTGACGATATGCGTACTAGGCCGCCAAAGAGAGGATAAATTAGCAGCTTTTCGATATATTTGGAGAATGTTTCAAATTAATCTTGCTTCGTGCTATAAGCCATCAAAAGAGTTGACCATTGACGAGCAATTGGTTACTACTCGTGGAAAATGTTGCCTCCGTTAGTATATTCCTAGTAAGCCTGGAAAGTATGGAATAAAAATCTTTTGGCTCGTTGACGCAGAGACAAACTATCCGTTGGTGGGTGAAATTTACGTAGGATGGATAATTTTTTCAACAGCATTCCATTGGCCAAAGAACTGGTTTTGCGGAACACAACCATAGTTGGTACTATTAGATCAAATAAGCCGGAGTTACCAAAGGAACTTACTCAACCAAAGCGAAGGGAACCTTTTTCATAAGTTTTTGGTTCTCCGAAAGTATGTCCGTAGTTAGTTATGTTACTGACAAAAAGAAAAACGTCATGCTTTTATCGACTTCTCATGCCAAAGGCGAAATAAACGACACCACGAAAAAGCCGAAAATTATAGACGACTACAATTCCAAAAAGGGTGGAGTTGATACATTTGACCAAATGATCCGGATATACACATGCAAACGGAAGAATAACCGGTGGCCAATAACCCTGTTCTATAACATGGTCGATGCTTCAGCTTTAGCAGCTTACAGAATGATCCAACTCAATAGTCCCTGTCTGAAACGCAAAGAATTTTTGAAATCGTTGGCTGTTGAACTGGCAACTTCCCATATTGAAAACAGATTAGAAAAAGGATCTCTCCGAAAGTCCGTTAAAACGGCAATATGCGCCATTGGATTTGAAGCTGTAACCCTCTCCGTGCTACCGGAAACGCGAAATAACACAGTGCGTCAGAGATGTGAGTTTTGTAAAGCTAGCCGGCAAGGCTCAAAGGGTGACACAAAAACAACTTCAGTTTGCGACCTTTGTCGCCAACTTGTACAAAGCATTATGTCAGAGTGTGCGAGAAGTGCTACGTAAGTTATGTCACGTAAGCGATGCCGGCAATAAAATTTACCATGAAACCATTTGTTCTCTATATATCTTAACTCCTTTCATATTTTCCATTGTATATTTTACGTATTAAATAACAAAAATGATAACTTCTTTGTGAAAATCTTTAAACTAATGAATTATTAGTAAAAAAGTGTAAAAAAACAAGTAAGGGCAGCGCTGTCTTCGGCTATGCCGAAGGCTTCATACCTTTCATGAACATCTGCAAATTTTACTTTGACAGATTACTGCTTTTGAATACATCTGCATACATCGATAGAGGAGTTACATACTTATATAAAAAATCGCATCTAAACAATCAGAGGTATGGAAGATATACTTTATATGGCACCAATCTAAGTGATTTTCACTGCTATGTGATCGGTATGTAAACCGGTAACACAATTTATTGGGTTTAGTTTCCTACATAAAGAAGATATATGGCAAAAACTGGTATCTGAACAATCAGTGCTATAGGAGATAAAGCTTATACAGCATAGATTTTGACGATTTTCTCAGTAGACTTTGTATTATTATTTATAAAATATCTTACGAAATTTATCGGTTTTAGCTGTTCAAATAAAGGAGTTTTACAGTAAAATCCCATATCTGAACAATCAGATGTATGGAAGATATATGTTGTAGTCACCCGATCCTTGTTATTTTCACTGTAAGTATTCTGTTAATAATGAGTGAAAATGGTGCGAAATTTCATGTTCCTAGCTGCATAAATGGAGGAGTTATGATAAAAGACCTCATATCTGAACAATCAGTTGTATGGGGGCTACAGGTTATAGTGACCCGATCTTTGTTATTTTCACTGTAAGTCTTCTGTTGATAATGAGTGAAAACAGCGCGAAATTTCATGGTCCTAGCTACATAAATGGATGAATTATAACGAAAAATCTCATATCTGAACAATCAGTTGTATGGGAGCTATAGGTTATAGTTACCCGATCTTTTTAATTTTCACCGTAAGTTTTCTGTTAATAATTATTGAAAACAGTGCGGAATTTCATGTTCCTAGCTATATAAATGGAGGAGTTATAACGCAAAATTTTATATCTGAACAATCAGTTGTATGGGAGCTATAGGTTATAGTGACCCGATCTTTGTAATTTTCACTGTAAGTATTCTGTTGATAATGGGTGCAAGTACTGCAAAATTTCATGTTCGTAGCTGCATAAATGGAGAAGTTATAATGAAAAATCTCATATCTGAACAATCAGTTGTATGGGAGCTATATGTTATAGTGGTCCGATTCTTCCGGTTCCGACAAATGATTAATACATTATAAAAATACACCCACCTACCAAATTTGATCCGGATATCTCGAAAACTGAGAGACTAGATTGCATACAAACAGACAGACAGACGGACAGACGGACAGACGGACAGACGGACATGGCTAAATCAACTCAGCTCGACGTTCTGATCATATAAGTATACATTTTAATGGGTCTATCTCTTTTTGTTCTGGTACTTACAAACATCGGACCAAAGTTATAATACCATTTCATGCTCATGAAAGGTATAAAAATTCAAATATTTAATTCTGCCTAACAATTTATATGAAAAATGGACTGGGGCACTGAGTGCCCCAAAACACGAATAGCGTCGTTTTTTGCAAACACGGCGTGAGGGTTAAATGAGCGCAATCCGAACCCTGTATAAATACAACTAAGGGTATGGATGAACATGTATAAGTATCCAGTTTTGGCGATTTTTCTTTTGTTTGTTCAATATCAAAAAAAAAATACCATATAAGTTCAAATTTCAAACTTTGTAGAAAAATTTAAAACATTTTTCAGCAACAACAACTTTTTATTAAGAATTTATGTAGCCCATTCAACTCTAGAATAATAAAGTGCAAGTTCCAATAGGTCAAGAATTAGCGTTGATTTTTCATAATTTATTTTGCTGACGGTGTCACCCATTTTCTTTCATACAAAGTATGTTCGACATTTTTTTTTGTATATGTTCGACAATTTTTTTTATGTCTCTAAAATTCTTTATAACAAGTTTGTTGTAAAACTTTGTAGAATTTTCATAATTTTTCTACAAAGTTTGAGATTTCGACATATATGGTTTATGTAGATAATAAGCAGTATTTTTTAAAAGATTGATAAACATTAATAGAAGAAAAGAAAAATAGCCAAAGGTGGTCAAAATATCATGCCCCTATTATTCCTCACATGCCTGCATGTACTTAACATCGCAAACCAAGGTTTATATATAAGAGGTTGCGCAATGCGCAGGTCCATTATTCTTCTCGCAGAGTTTGGGCGACAACAACAGCGAAAACAACAGGCAGCGTAAAAGACATGAAATTGAAGTGAAGAGAAGCGATTTCAAACGAATTGTAATCGATAGCTTATTCAAAAATACATTTACAGGCATATTCTGCGTTGGTAACAAAAATTTTGTTACCGGTAAATAAAGTACCTCGTAATTTTTAAACCCTTTTCGCATTCTGCACACTGGAAAATTTTGTAACCATCTCATAAGCAGGTAACAAAATACTGCCCCGTGAAGTATGCAACACTAGAATTTATACAAAACTTCATAGCTGAATTGCTGAATAGATTAGATTGTTACCAAGGTACTTAGAATTGCGGTTACAAGAAGTGTTATTTTTTGGTAACAAAATATTCCGGTGTTAAAATGTTCGGTAGCAAGCAGAATAGGCCTATTAAAGTTAATATTAGCCAAGTGTTTACACATGCCTTTACGTCGAAAAAGCCACAAAACCTGATTTTTACAGCGACCAATTTTTGCGAAATTTTCAATTAAACTCACTATACTTCAGACGTTTGTGTATGGATTGATTTGAAATTTGTACACAATAAACTAGATTCTATTCTAAAGACGATGAGTTTAAACTACACTTCTTAATACTTATTAAAAACAAAATGGAGGATATTTTAACTTTTTTATAAAAATTAAGGAGGTGGTTTTTACAAATGCAAAAGTTGTGTTATGAAGTTTAAAATCCTTGTTTTGTTTTAATGCAGCATTATAGATAAAAATCTATGGACATTTTTGGGAAAGTTTCATTTTTAGAGAACAAGTAGTTCTAAAGTTATAACAATATTATGGTGACACCCACGAGCGGGTGACAAATATTTTTACATAGCACTTGTACAAGTAATTTTGGAAGTAATATTAAGTGAAATGTTGAATTTATAAATTTATCAGTGTAATAAAACTTATTAAAGCTCTTTGTTATGAATTTAATAGACATACTTACATACCTACTTACATATGTATGTATTAGGGCGATTTTTTTGTGACTGTTGTTTTTTTACACCTATCTCAAAATTTTTTGGAAAACACCTAAAAAAAAGCTCCCTGAAAATTTTAGCCCTTAATATTCCTATTCCTATTTCTTATTTCTTGAGATATTGGGCTTTGAGGTTGTGGTAGTGTGGACTTTTCATTGACTATTAAGCTAAATTGTAGAAATTGTTGATCAATTTCAAAGTCCAATATATCAAGAAATATCGATGTTAGCGATTTTGTGTTCTGAAAAATCTTTGTAGGAAATTGAAATTCTCCAAGTTCGTCATTTATATTTTTTCTGTAGCTCTTGTTATTTTCGAGATAGGGGCAAAAAAACGAGAATTTCATGAAAAAATTGGGTTTAGTGACCCGTACTACCTCGCTGGTGAGAGTTAGGATCAGTGGCGGACCCAGGTAGGGGAAATTGTGCATAAACTATGAGCCACTTAACTCATCTAGCGGTATACAATGAATCTCTCAAACAATTGCAACAAATAAGAAAGTCTAAGTTCGGGCAGAGCCGAACATTAAATACCCGGCGCAAGTATTAAATATATGATTTTCACCTTTCCGAAAGCTACCGCTTCATGGTTAGCCGGGGTGAATCAATTTAAGTTTCGAAATATTGAAGTTTCAAGCATTTCTGAAATTTACCGTTATATGAAAAGCGGCCTCAATTTTAGTCCGATTTCAATAATTTTGCTTTTATGTGGCAAGCACAATAACCGTACCAAGTTTGGTACAAATTGGTAGAACGGTTACCGAGATACATATATGTGATCATAAGTGGGCGGTACCACGCCCATTTTCCAAAATTTTACCATAAACGTATTTCTTGATAATGAATTGTTGCAAGCATCAATTTTGAATAAATTAGCTTTAATCCTATGCCCGAAAGAAGTAAACATACCGAATTTCGTTAAGATTTCTCGATTCTTCCTCGAGTTTCGTGTGCACAGACGGACGGACAGACGCTTAATCGCTTTCTTTTTTCATTCTGATCATTTATGTATACATTTGTCTATATCTGTCTCGATTCGTTTTGCCTGTTACAAACAACCGTTATGTGAACAAAGTTATAATACCCTTGTGCACAAGTGCGCTCGGGTAAGAAAAGAGAAGCAAGCCAAGCGAAGTGGAAGCGATCAGCGATTGTGAAAGATATTCATGCTCACTAGTACAAGCAAGCCAAGCAATTGTGAGAGAGTAAGGCACGTTGAACATTAGAGCGATACGAAATGCGATGCGATATGCGATACGATACGCGATGCGATATGAAATGCGCGCAGTGCACAATAGAGCGATGCGATACGCGATGCGACATGCGATGCGACACGCGATACAATTTTGTGATAGCTACACAAACTTTTGTGCCTTTACAAGCTTGTTAATAGTTAAATGAGTTGCTTCTCAACCGAGTTTAGACCTTTCGAATGATGGGTCTATGTTTATATCTATAAACTTTTAAGAAATTTAAGAGAAAAGTATGTTTAATATCGAGTATAACTGATGTTTATTTTTACAAAGTCGGCTAAAAATTAAATGAGATATTCAAATTTTCATGACAAATTATTTCATAATATTGCGTTCACTACAAGGAGAATTCGGTGAAAGCTGAATTAAAAAAAAAAGTTAAGCAAAAATTGTTGAGTCATATAACCAAAAATAACTTTCCCCCGAATTTTTAAAGTAAAAATCACTACATATTAAATGTTAATTTTGCATCAATTCAGGAGTAGTATAGTTGATTTATAAAGTAGTGCGTGAAAACTTTGCCGAATTTGAAAAAAGACTAAAAAACGAACACAGAAAATACACACAGATCTCTTAAGTTTTCTAAAAGTTTACATAAATATATCATTTGAAAGGTCTAAACTTGGTATATAGTCAACTGATTTACAAGCATATAAGTGCGGAAAACCGGATTTTTAACAGTAAATCAAGATTGCGTGGGTGTTTGAAAAAAATTTCGTATCTCGATTCTTACTTCACTCGGCAAAACCTACCTGAAAAATAACATGATTTACCAGGTATTTTTACTTCATTATTTTTTGTAGCATTGTGTAATAGAGCACACAAATTTGTACTTTCTCTATTTAATTTAAAAACTTATTAAATATAATAAAATAACACTCAAGAAAAAAATATAAAAACATAACGAATAATCAAAAATAATTACCTACATACATACATAATTTTTTAGTATTTCTTATTATATCTCATTTCTTCTTTTAATGGTAAATGAGATGATTATTTCTTAATTGTTTCTAAGTACATTGATTACTATTTATTTGAATATTTGAAACAAAATAGTTAATCATTAATATTTAAACAAACACCAAATCTTTTTTGCTATTCAAAATCAAAAATAAATAGGTTTAAAATTATTGGATTCTTTAAATTTCTTTTTAAAGATGCGAAAACAAAGGCAAGTAAACCATCACGAAAAAAATTCTTTGGTGCATTTGCCTGTGTCCTTGACCACAGACGCTATATTTCTCCATGCCAAACTAGTCATGTCTGTTCTACAGTAGGTTTTTTCGGTATAGTTCCATAAACATGGTTTTTTTTTATTAATTCGACTAAAAAAACTTGAGGATAATGATTCCGCCTGTGAAACGATCATGCTTATTGCGTATAATATCGCATCGCATATCGTATCGCTCTAATGTGCACCGTGCCTAACAGTTTTTAGTGAGGAGCATATTTTTTATGTCCGTAAAAACCGCAGAAAATGCGATGATTGCTTATTAATTAAATTAGGTAGATTTTACTACACACATTGCATTTAATGCTTATTCGCTTATTCTGATTATCTTTTTCGTTTTGATCTCAGTAAGCAATGAAAAATATCGTTGGCAGTTAGCATTAAAATTATGGAAAGATAATACAAAATTATATCATTCATAAAATTTTGATACAAGAAATCTCCACTGCCCTTTTGTTAACGACTATATCCCAAACGTTTATACATCGCTAATTTTACTTTCTTTGATAATAAATAATAATAATAATAGATTGGCGCTTACACATCTGTTAGTTTTTGGCCGAGCTTCTCCTCCGATTTGTGGCGCGCGCCTTGATGTTGTCACACAAAGCGGAGGGACCTACAGTTTTACGCCGACTCCGAACGGCGATTGTATTTTAATGAGAAGCTGTTTTTCGTGGCAGAAATACACTCGGAGGTTTGCCATTGCCTGCCGAGGGACGACCGCTGTTAAGAAAAAACCTTTTTCTATATTTTTTGGGATGTTGCTTTGACCGGGCTTGAACCCAGGTGCTGATAAGTGAAAGCGCGCACTGCTTACCACTACACCACAGCGGCCGACAATGATAATAAAAGCACTCAAAATACTTTTCGATTCATTGTTTAAATCAAACTGGTCCATATCTGTATACCGCTATGCTCTCTAAAGACTTGCTGTTAATTATTTTACATTAATTTAAAACAACTTCAGAATCTAGAAACTCAAGACATTTGAATTGAATTATTGATTAGATAAATTCTAAAATTTTCAAAATACTCAAAAATTAGCTAATTAAATAATTTGAAGTGAATGAAGTTCCGCTAGTAGAATTGATAATATGAACTGTTTCCTATTTATCAATTACTTATAAAATTTTATTGCTTGGTATGATATGCAAAAAATCCCGTTTTTCGACAGAAAACCCCATTGGCCCTTTTTAGTCATAAAATCCCGAAAAAATGGCGAAATCCCGAAAATTGCCAACACTGGATAGAATACAAGATTGCGCCAATCGAGCTGAGAGCAACTGGCAGTGACGTCAACAAATATGAGAATGAGGGAGCAAGACGAAATCGTCAAGAAAAAGAGGAAGCAGCGAACAAAAGGCAGTATTGCCAAGTTTTGAATTTGAAAAAGCACCAAATTTTTATTGGCGTATTTTATGGACTTTATATGCATGCATAACTTTATTGTAAGGATGCCGATTCAAATTAATAAAAATCAATGTTTCATTCACGACGGTCGATTTCTTCTGGCATGATTGAAGGTGATGCTACATATTTTGTTGTCGCTTATGATTGTCACTGTGCCATGATTTTGTTAAAATTTTTGTAAAGTTGCTTACCACACTTACGATTGCTATAAATTTTGCTTCCATTTTTTTAAGATTTTCAAATTTGGTGCCTTCAAACTAAAAACAAAAGCACCAAAAACGCACCAAGCACGAAACTCAAAAATTTTCGTCTTTTGAATACCCACTAAATTTGGTGCGAAAATCATGAAGTTGGCAACAGTGAATGTAAATAAAAGTATTGTGTGACGTCAACGAATGGGTGAATTCTGTCAAATCGAACGAACGTATGTACATATGTATGTACCTTAGGGTGCCCATCAAAAAAAAATTTCTTGAAATTTGAAGGCCCTACCCCCTAATTTCATTCTTTTTTATTAAGAAATAGTATTGTCTATTTTTGTAGATTTTTTAAAAATCATTTAGAAGTCGCGACTTGTAATTTGCTTCAGAAAATACGGTTTTGTAGATTTATCAGCGTTTGAATAGCTATTTTTCAATAAATTTTAAAGATCGAATCTGTTCTGAGAAGAGGATTTGTAGGCCTTTAAAATTATGTATAATAATCTATTGTCAGGCTTGGATTGTTGGGATTTTTCATTGGGCAAATAAAAAACCACATGCAAGTACTTACTGGAAAAGTTATTGAATGAACCTATTATAGTAATTCACTGTGGCAGCCAAAATACAACCGAAACATAACATCGTACAGGACGTAGGTAGGGTCGCATACAACAAGAAAATAGGTTTCTTATTGTCCCTGAATCTTTAAATTTTATTTTATTTAAAACATGTTGTTCTTGTAATTGATGCCTTCATCCACACATTACTGTACTATATAAAATCAAAATTGTTTGGGAAAGAGAACTTATAGACCTTTAAACATCATGTACATGGGGCGTTCCATACCAAAACGGACGGGGTTCACACTTCATGTGTTTGATTTGTTTAAAATTTTTAGGGTTGATGCATAAACATAAATAATAAATAAATATGTCATTTGAGCTAGATTAGTACATTTTTAAAAACTTTACAGCACAAAAACAAATCGATTTAATAGTTTTCCAAATATCTCGAGAAGGGAGCGAGGAAAAAATTAAAAAAAATCACACATACACACATCAAAATTCTCTATTAAAAGAAATTTTTTTAAATTTTATTTCTTGAAAAATTTTTCAGGTACAAATTTTTTGATAAAAAAAATTGTTTTTGAAAATATACTATCTCACAATGGTAGGTCTGAGCATTGCGCAATATTTAAGTGTAGTACTATGGGGTGAACTCTAAAAAAAATTTAAAAATTTTTAAATTTGTTATGTATGTACTCATTTTACTCAACTTCGGTTTAAAAAAAAATTCATAACTCAAATTATTGTAGAGTGCACCCCATAATACTAATATACATAATATTGCGCAATACTCAGAGCTATCATTGTGATTTTTTTAAATTTTTTTTGAGATGGCATTCGCATATTTTCAAAACCTTATTTTTTGTATCAAAAAATTTCTATGTGAAACAATTTTTAAGAAAAATAAATTTTTTAAATATTTATTTTCATAGAGAATTTTGATGTGTATCTGTGATTTTTTTTTAAGTTTTTTCCTCGCTCCGTTCTCGAGATGTTTGGAAAACTACTAAATCGATTTGTGTTTGTTTTTGGGCTGTAAAGTTTTTAAAAAATGTACTAATCAAGCTCAAATGTCATATTTATTTATTATTTATGTCTATGAATCAACCCTAAAAATTTGAAACAAATCAAACACATGAAGTGTGAACCCCGTCCGTTTTGGTATGGAACGCACCATATACATATCGTTAATTTAATTCACAAGGGCCCTAACCAAATTTTTTTTTATTTTACAGGAGAAACAAAAACATTTTAAAAAGTATATCAAAAACAGGTAGGGCTTTTTAAAAAGGTGCATGTAACTTGGTTGTTTTTGGTGCTAACACTTCAAAATTATTATTTATATCCTACCAAAATCTGAGAAAAACGCAGTTTCGAAAAAAGTGCTGGTTAGGGCCTTTGTGAATTTAGGTGACTATATGTATGTAAGTCCATTTTTAGACTTATAGCGTTTTCTTTTCTCGAAATAATGTTGCATTTATTCTGCCCTGCGCCAGGGCTGTCAAGTTCTCGTGTTCTTTTCTCAGCATCTTCAAATGCATATTGCGCGCTCTTTCTTTAAAATGTAGCACTCTGATAATATTCCCATATAAGAGGTGCAATTTTTTACGAGAAAAGAAAACGCCATTAGATTGTTCGGAGCAGGGCTTCGGAGCGAAGGTATCTTTTCATCGCTCCGCTCTAGCTCCGCTCCGGCATTTTATTTTGCTGCGAGCTCCGCTCCCGCTCTCAATAAAAAATTTTATTTTTTTACTTACATATCGGGCCCTAACCTCAAGAAAAAAACGTAGGCGAAATTCTTTTGAAAATTTTCTTTTTGATGAAATACATCTAGATGCACTTCTAGGAGTACTTCTGCATCCAAAATAAGATTAAAAAAATGTCACCAATGTTTTTTGGCGGTTAGGCCTGGATATACAAATGCATGTTTGTATGTATGAATGTATGTATAGACCCAGTAGAAAAAAAGAAGCAATTACAGAAGCCTGACCTCCTTAACTATTTTGTATATGAAACGGGCCCAATTGCAAGGCCCGCTTGCGGGAGATCACCTCATGGAAGGACTTATTTTTTATGCGTAACTTTTTTCATTTGAATACGATTTTGCTCTGTACTCCACACATAATTTTTCATAATTAAGAAAAACCAATAACAAAAATTAAAAATTATACGTTGGGTCTAACGGGATTCGAACCCGGGGACTCCTAAAAGCTAAAAAGTAGTAGCAAACATCTCTGCACACTCAGCAAGAGCCACAACAGGTATACATATGGGTTCTCAAATGTTTATTAGAATAAAATTTGTTACAATCGTTCAAACAAACTTATTTTCAAACTTGTGTAGCTCATGCCAGTTTATTTGCTTAACACATTGCCTACTCACTTCTCGAAAAGGAATACTGGAGATGTGCATTACACTTTCTTAGGAGCTGTTCTGTTACACCTTATGAAGGAAAACACATCACAAAATAGCTTCTGGGTACTTCACGGGTTGACATAAATACATACAAATGTAAGTATGTACAGCTGTTTATATGATCCCAATGTATTTTGTCTTCACGGTTAAAAATTTCGGTTTTAATTCTAAACTAAATTCAGTTTCAATTACAAACCTTCCATGTTTAAAAAAATAGAGCACATATGTTGGGCTTAGAATTTAATCAGTTCGGTTTAAATTTTAAACGCAAACATTTTCATAATTAAGAGTAAAAAAAAATCTCAAATTTCATGCTCCGTCTGATGGGGATTGAACCCGGACAGCCTTGGTAGCAACCAATTGTATCAAGCATCTTTGCACACTCAGCTACAGCCACGCATATATGTTAATGTGCTTTCATATGTTGCATTTGAATCAATACCACATTTCGCTGTGTGCAAACATTTTCTATTTCGGTTTAAATTTTAAACCAAATTTTCTATATATGAAACCTAGAAACTATAATTAAAACATTTTGGTCTGATTTTTAAACCACGAACTTTTTGGACTAAAATTTACCATAATATATTAAAAGTTGCTTAAATCTATTGAGTGGTTTAAAAAGTAGACTATAAAAGATTAAAAAAGGCAGTAGGACCAGCGCGGTTTAAAAATTAAACCCAAATTTTTGACCGTGTTGTAAATAATAGTTGCGTTCCTCAACTTTTCTGGGTTAAAACCTGTAAACCTGTCAATAGGGCAAAAGAGAGCAGAGAACCGGGTACGGAAACGCTTTCTGGTAAATTCCTGCAACTTCTTGCGAGTTAGGGAACGCAACTAATATTATAGCTTTTGAGTCGTTTTTTGTTTATTGCCTCTCAAATTGACGTGGTAGTTGCTGTCATTGTGCAATGAACAGTATTGCTAAGTAAAATAAATAAAATGGAAAGTTATTTAACACGGTTGTTTTCAGTGGCAAACAAAAAATTATGAACTGAAAACATTTTCTTTAAGGAGCTAAGGAGAAAGTTAATTTCCTTAGCTCTTTGCTCCAGCTCTGCTCAATCTAAGATCCTCCTCGCTACGAAAAAGCGACACACTCGTTGGGCTTTAAATCTAAAGGAAAAAGCGACAGTTTAGGATTAAGAATAAGATGGAGCTTCAGACTGAGATTAAGATTAGCTGTGTTTTATTTGTCCAGAATTTTAAGCTATTAGCTTATTTTCTATGGAGGACTTACCCAACATAATTATATTGGCTTATGAAAAGCTGTCTTGGCTTGTATATTGAACAAGAGGCATTGCCATTCAGCATCAGAAATTTTCTCCTTCACCCAATCAGAAAGAGGCAAAAACTTACTTTGACAATATTTGCAGTCAAACAACTGTCAAAATTAGGCTAACATAGGAAATAGGCTAATTTCGTTTTATTTGACCAAGATTTAGCTATTTGCTTGTGATGGTTGAACAAAACATGCCTATTAAAATAATAATAATAGTCATTATTATGCTGAAAAATACTCATAGACATAATACGCGAAGTCATTCATTGTTAAGCTGATGCGAGATAAAACGCTTGCTTCGCTTTACGTGACAGATTCGATTGGACAAATAAGAAATGTATGAAAAGATACGAAGCATGCCACATACATCGGTTTTTTCCCATCCTTTCTCCCAACTTTTTGCGTGCATTTACCATTTTTTTATTGATTTAATTATACCCGAGCGAGATAGATATAGACAAATGTATACATAAATGATCAGAATGAAAAGAGAAATCGATTAAGCGGTGACTGTCTGTCCGTCCGTCCGTCCGTCTGTGCACACGATAACTCGAGTAAAAATTTAGATATCTTAACGAAACTTGGTACATTCACTTCTTTTGGGCGTAGGACGGATGGTATTGAAAATGGGCGAAATCGGACAATAACCACGCCTACCTCCCATATAACGGTAATTTCCAGAAATACGAAAACTGCGATATATTAGTAACTACTGAGGATAATTCACTCAAAATTGACACTTAGAATAACTTTTAGACGAAAAATAAGAATATTAAAAATTTTTGGAAAATGGACGTAGCCACGCCCACTTATAGTTACATGTGTATATCTTGGTAACCGCTGCACCAATTACTTCCAAATTTGGCACAGTTGTTGACCCTGGTACAGCATACCAAATTGCAGAAAATTTAAAAAATCAGGCAATAACCACGCCCACATCCCATATAACGGTAATTTAGAGAAATAGAAAATCTTCGATAAATCAGTAAATATTAAAGCTAATTTATTCAAAATTGATGGTTGCAACAATTCTTTACCAGGAAATATGTTTATGATAAAAATTTTTGAAAATGGGAGTGGCACCGCCCACTTATGATCACATATATGTATCTCGCTAACCGTGCGTGCAATTTGTACTAAACTCGGTATGGTTATTGTGCTTGCCACATAAAAGCAAACCGCTAAAAATAGTTGAAATCGGACTAAAATTACGGCCGCTTTTCATATAACGGTAAATTTCAGAAATGCTTTAAATTTCAATATTTCGAAATTTAAGGATGCTAGTTTACTTTAAATTTATACACCCGCTTATCATGTAGCGGTAGCTTTCGGAAAGGTGGAAGACATATATTTAATACTTTCGCCGGGTATTTAATGTTCGGCTCCGCCCGAACTTAGACTTTCTTACTTGTTTTTATTTTTTTTCGTCCAAATTCGAGTTTTCATGCAGAAACATCAAATTTCCCAACAAGCAAATCGCCACAACATAATGATTTTTAAACTAAATAAGGGTACTCACTATATGGTGTGTTTCATTAGGACAATTTTTTATTTCGTAAATTTCTGATATTAAATTATTTGGCAATACTTAATTTAAAAGTTGAACAATTGAAACACACATTTAAGTAAATCAAAATGAAAGTAAATAATATAGTTGATTGAGGGTTGCACATCACACTGCGCACATTTGCGCGACAAAATTGCCACGCAAAGTTGCCTTTTTTGTGCAAATGGCTTTCCATGCAAATTTTGACATATCATTTTCGAGGGTTTAAAATTGTACAGTTTTGCGCTTTAAATGAGTACGCTTAATATATACATAAAATCCACAGCAATTTTCGCGAGTAAACAAGCAGTACAAAATTGTTTCTTTTGCGTTCATTGTGGCATACCTTTGCGTCTTGTGCTTTTCCGGGAAAGTTATAAATGGCCTTTAGCGTAGGGCTGCCATAATCCTGAACCAATCGACCAGGACACTTATTCCCTATAAATACAGTTAGGGTATTCACAGTTTACTTTTAAAGTTAAAAGGTGGCAACTTTAACAAGATAACACTCTCGAACTGTGAGCAACCCTTCACATACATATGTGTTTCAAATTGTCAATAAAACAAATATAGTCAGATATATATTTAAAAATCTTTCAAATTGCGCCCACCTTATGTTTTTCTGCTTCAGTTTCCATTTTTTCTTAGCGCGAATAATTAGCTGATCTGAGATGCCAGTTTAACACAAAACAAAAACATGAGACAAAGTCGAGTAATTTTGCTCAAAAGTGTTATATCTAATTAGTATGGGAACCAACAACAAACAAAGTTACCACATGGTAAAATGTTTTAAAGTTACCAGGTGGCAAAATTAACACAGTAGATAATATAGAACTGTGAGTACCCTAAATTTCTTTGGTTCTGGCGTTGTATTCTTTTGAAATATTTACTGATTTTATAAGCAATGTAGTTTTGTGGCACAATCCGTAGAGCTAAATGACTTATGATGATGAAACGCTCAAGTTCTGATTTTTTTTAGCGTGGTCTTGAATGCTTTCCTTACCACCATTAGAAATTTCCTCATATCCTACTATGCGCTTCATGATCATTTTTGCCATTTTGTATATTCATAACCTAATGATAATTTAGGTAGGCTGTCTGAAATGAAGCCATTCTAAAAGATTTACCCAATAAGGACTGAAAAAAAGTGCTTAAAAGGCCTTTTGGAAGAGATTTTAACTTCTGAAATTATCTACTGCGTAGTATGTGTGACTCCTGAGCCATGTACCAGTTCAGCAACTTGCACTTTTTTGGCATTTTCCTGCAGATACAAAATTATATTTCAACCAAAGAAACTAAACAGTTAGAAGGTAAACTCACCAGATATTGTTCAACATGTTAGAAAAACGGTTTCTTTATCGATGGGTGTCTGCATTGACTTTCATTAAAAAACCAGGACAATTTAAGTGTGGACCAGAACACAAGGGCAATTTGTTTCAAATCAGGACAAATCTTGGAAAACCAGGACGTCTGGCAGCCCTACTTTAGCGTGATCAGATCTGCAACGTTCGTTCAATTTTCAAGACTGAGGTGTCAAATTAAAGGGCTTGCATTTATCGAAAAGATTTACCACTGTTGAAAAAATTAACTCAAATAATTTAATAAGTTAAATCAATTATTACAATACTGATATCAATCGAAATGTTTTTAAAAAAAACTTTATTTTTTTAATTACTTGTGGTAGGGTTGCCACCTGTTTAAAAAATCATATTCAATTCAAACTAAGGCAATTGGGTAATTGAGACTTGTGTAAAAATTTGGGTGTCAAACTAAAGAGATTTAAAAAGGTTTTAGTTTCAAAGTATTTAATAAAATTATGTACACGTTATATGAAATAATGAAATATGGTGGTCAAACAAAAGAAATCTTTAATTTGAGCATTTAGAATATTTTTGAGGTATTTGAAGAGAGGAAATTATTTTTAATAAGTTAAATGAATTATTAACAGACGGGTTTTAATGAAAATGGGTTTGGAAAGGCTTAATTACTACATATATTCAGAAAGATTGCCACTTATTTGAAGAATCAAATTTGGCTTAATTGATCAATTAATTGAAATTCCTATACCAATGTTAAGAAGGTTTATCTAAAATTAAAAATACTTTTGGAAAGGGCTAACCTCAGAACTCCACAGGCATACATCGATTGTCATTTTGACAAATAGTTGCGAGCAATATGATTGCAAGTTTTTGTATTTGGGCACTTTGATGTTTTGATATAAGCATTTGCCACATGACGCCACCAGACAACAAGTGTTTAAAATCATTTGAATTCAGCGTTGCCACAAAAAAATACCAAATTCCTCAAAACAAATGAAAACCCCCCAAAATCCGAACAAGTTACTCAAAATTTTCTTATTACTGATATCAGTATTGTGTACTGCATACTACTTACAGGTACGTAGTATAAAAATAATTACGTTCTCCAAATCATTTGGTACATAAGTTCTTGCGGCTCAAACAAAGTAGCCCCGTTTTTTTATGCCTTGGTTTGTATATAATATTGCTGCAACTTATCAGTGCTCAATCTGGTCCTGAAGTCAGTCCTACACATTTTTAAACTACTAAATATACGTTCTACTGAACCAATAGAAAATGGCTATATTAGTAATGCAGATATATATTTTTTTTAATTGTGAAACTTATTTGAAGAATCTTTTAATTCAAAACCTTGTTTCCTATAATTTTCTGGATCTAATGAAGAATCAATATGAATATTCTTATATTCGAACAATGCGTGTTCTCCCCACTCGTTACCAAGTATCAAAATAAGTTGAAAACAGTGTTGGCAAAATGTTAATCTGATTAACGATTAAAAACTAACGATTAAAATGTTAATCGCGATTAACGAATAAAATAAATTAATCTTAATCATCTGTATGATTAATGATTAAAATTATTTAATCGTTAATCGTCGGTTGTAATTACGATTAATTAATTTTAATCACCAATCGTTAATCCTATTAACAAAATCTGATTAAGTGGTCTAGTTTGTCCGCATTTTAAATCAAACACCATTTACGGTTATTATTTTGTGTGCGACGCTTATAAAAAACACATAATATTTATATAAGCAAATAATAATTATAATTTGCATAACATAAACTGGGAAATTTTACAACCCATCGCACATGTGCAGAGAGATATTGAAACCTAGCTTGATGACAAAAGAAAATTCCAGCATAAATTAATTAATCACCAAACCTACTTAATCAAATTAAGGGTTAATGATTAAAATTATTATTTTTTTAATCTTGGTTACGATTAACTGTTTAATCAGATTAAATTCAATCATGATTAACTGTAATTCGATTGAATTTAATCAAATTAACTAATTGATTAAAAAATCCATCGATTAGTGCCAACACTGGTTGAAAATATAACGATGGATCGAAAAAGTTGGCATTAATATTTTGATTATTTAGCAGCAAATGCAGATGTGCTTAGGAGCGAAAAACACCACACGAGCAGCTTGACAAACGAAGCGAAATATCCATTGTGAACCGGAATAAAATTGCATGGGGTATGGCGAAATGGGAAAAGCATCCTCTTGTGGGATGTATATTGCTCTTTATAAAACTTCGAAAAGCTTTTTGGCCAAAAATTTCGTTCGAATTTCGTTCACGTTTTGAAGAATTACTCACAAAGTGTTCACACTGTTTGAATCCTAAATAACTTTCTGAGTAATTACCTAAAGCGTAATCATAAATAATCCAATAGGGAACAAAATTTCATCGATGTTACCACTATCACGCTTTCTCTCAAATGAAAATATGGCTGTCAAACTGCCAGATTGCCCGAAATAGATGTCAAGCTGATAAGCGCAACCCAAGAGTAATTGGAACTATATTTTGTGACATGATTATCATGATATCAGTGTTTTCCTGTGGAGACAGGGCCCAACTAAATTCGACTTTTGAAACGAGTGGCAGTTTGAAAAGCCGAATTTCAGGGACCGTAATAAATATAATCAAAATAAAATCATAAATTAATCGTTATTTTGTGATTTTTATTTTTTCGATTATTTTTATCGTTATTTAATGATTTTTATTTTTTCGATAATTTTTAATCGTTATTTTGTGATTTTTATTTTTTTATCGTCTTTAATCGTTATATTATGATTTTTATTTTTTCGATCAAATATAATAGGTACTCTTAGTTTTTTATGAGGTGTAAATCCAATGTGCACATATTTGACTTCAAAACAATTTTTACAAGTACGTACACACTAGGGGTGTTAATTTTTCAGCTTTTTCCGATCCTGGGACTTTCGGGATGTCGTTATCGAAATCCCGGGATCCCGGGATTTAGATTTTCAACAACTTAAATCGAAAAAATTGCTTCTATATTGTTTGAGAAGCCCTCCTACCATAAAACAAATAATAAATAAGTGGGTTTGAAACCTACATTTTTATTTAAAGTGGCGTTTTTATTTTTTCTCTCTGACGTCAGGATTTATTGAAAAGGACTTTGTAATTCCAAAGATATGATTAATTCCAAAAATTATTTTAAAAAATCAATGCAAATAAAAATATGGGTACCAACTTTTGCAAGTTTCTTTAGAACTTAAAAACAAATAAATTTTTTTGGATTCTCAAGGATGATTTTTTAAGCTGATAAACTTAGAAGGACTAAATTCGAGGATGTTGTCGAGTTTATATAAGTCCTCTACATATTATTTTTTCAGAAACAAATGTGTATTGCGAAATTTCAATGATAAAATTTTAAAAGGACATTTTCAATACTTACCAGTCCTTCCGCACCAAAACCTTGTTTAAATTCTACAGGATTTATTTTTTAATTTGATACCCATAATTCTTCTGTAAGCACATTTCTCTGAATTTTTTAAATCATTTTTAAATTTCTGACGTCAGAGTGAAAAACTAACAACGCAATTTTATTACATTCTGCCCATGGTTTCGCGAATATATTGATATTTCTGTTTAAGATTTACTATGCGCGATATTATATGTATAATGAGGTAGATGTTTATAAAATAATATTAATTATTAAATAAAAAAAGAAATATAGCCAATACTGGTCAAGAAAATGAGTTTTTATTATTGTCATCAGTGTAAATTACAAACCCCGGGAATTTTGGGACCTTCAAAACATTCCTAGTTATATAATACTAGTTGCGTTTTTAGATTTTTCCTGAATGCATTTTCTAAGTAAAGAAATGCTACTTATCTGCCATTTTCCGCGAGCAATCTTTTCACACTACATAAGACAAATTTCTAAGCTTTCAATTAAACAACAAGTATACAACAAATTCAAGTATACAACAAATTCCTTAATATTCAACACAAATACCAAAAAATACTCGTTGAAAATTATTTGTTACATTTAAATTGAACTTTTGCTAAACAAAATTATTGAAACAAGTAAAAAAGGCTAAGCTGAACATTAAATACCCGCCGCAAGTATTAAATATAGTTTTCTTACCTTTCCGAAAACTAAAGCTACATGGTAAGCAGTGGTGGTTTTACCCCTCTTCTTCGATAGAACGTTCAGTTAGACATAATGAGATAAACCTATATAGTCATATGTGGTATAACGCCCAATTTCCGAAATTCAAAATAATTTACTTCTTTTCAAGATATTGTTGTTAGTATCAATTTTGAGTAAATTAGCGGCCTAAAATTCGAAATATCGAAGTTTCAAGCATTTCTGAAATTTACCGTTATATGAAAAGTGGCTGTAATTTTAGTGCGATTTCAATAATTTTCAACGTTTTGTTTTTATGTGGAGATATATATATGTGATCATAAGTGGGCGTTGGCATGCCTATTTTCCAAAATTTTGTCATAAACATATTTCTAGCTAAAGAATTATTACAAGCATTCGTTTTAAATAAATTAGCTTCAGTATTTACTGATTTATCGAAGATTTCGAATTTCTCTAAATTACCGTTGTATGGGATGAGGGCATGGTTATTGTCCCATTTTAAATATTTTCAGTCATTTGGTATGTTGTACCAATGCCAACAACTGTACCAAGTTTGGGAGAAATTGGTGGAGCAGTTCCCAAGATATTCACATGTAATCATAAGTGGGCGTGGCTACGCCCATTTTCCAAAAATTTATAATATTATTTTTCGCCTAAAAATGATTGTTAATATCAATTTTGATGGAATAAGCTTTAGTAGTTACTAAAATATCGCAGTTTCCGTATTTCTGAAAAGTACCGTTATATGGGACGTAAGGCTGATTCACATACAACTTTCTTCGCTTTGCTTCCCAGTAGAACTTGGGAGCATCGTACGATTGCTCGGTGAGTACGCCCTTGGGAGTATACGAATACTCCCCATTGCTCCCTATGCTTCTGTGTATAAGCATGTAATTTTGTATACTCCCTTTAACATTGGATGTCCTAGGAGGGGGAGTAATCCCTTTTACCTCCTAAACGAGCAATCGGGGAGCACACACAGAATTATCATCCCACAAACCTCCTAATAGAGCAATACGGAAGTACTCCCATAGTTACCTCCCAGAAACCTCCCAAAAAGACAACAAGGGAGTGCACATAGAAAACATCCCATATTCCTCCCGAACGAGCAATAAAGGAGCGCTCCCATTAGAGACATCCCGAAAACCTCCAAGAGAGCAATGATAACGAATATTTTACATTAGCCAAATGGATTTTGCTATTTATTAAATTCTTTTTATTTAACTTTATAATCACATGCATTTGTGCAATATTACAAGATCTTAAAAATAAAGCATAAATGATACGTCTTACATAATTGCTTAATTTTAGAAATATATTGCAGAGAAATCATATGAAATTAAAACATAATAATAACAAAACGGTAAGATAAGATTTGAATTATATGCACCTATATGCACATATAAGTATGTAGTCCTATATGATTTCCCNCGCTCGCTTAGGAGATCTCTTATTTGACTACTAAACGAGTAATAAAGGAGTACAAAACCGACAAATCTCTCTTATTGCTCAGAAATCAGGTTAAGGGGAGTACTCTTTTATTCCTCACATAGGGAGATCTCCCTTCAAGTTCTAATGGGTTGATAGTTCTTTACTTTGACATATAATATCGATGTAGGCATATGCATGAGTATGCTCACATAAAAAACGTTTGACGCAAAGCAAAGCAAACCGAAGCAAAATCTTGGGTAACATTCATCTTTTTTACGCTTTGACTATGAGCTGATATAATTTTTGTATTTATTTTCTTACATTTATAGCATACACGGCAGTGCGCGCGAGTGACGAAAGCAGCCACAGTAGCATGCTGAAATGACTCGCTTATATATACACGAGCTTTGGAAGTTTTTATCCAGACGTCCAATCGACATGTTTGAAGTATCGTTGGGAAGGTCTTGTACACTCTGTCCAGAAAATGTATTCAAGTTTCATAAACGATTATCCGAATTCTTAAAAATTAGGCTAAAGTGTTGCGAATCAAAAAATGTTTTTTGCTTTTGCCTGTTATGGGGGCATGTGGGTACACCCAACATATTTAGTGTTATTCTATAGGCCAATACCTTTCAAACGATGCCTTATATATTAAGTTCCGGCTACTAGTTGGAAAGATATAGAGGTAAATATGTTTTGGTTCGTGTCTCCACTACGAGATGCTTTGGTATATATGTGGCGTCTGTACGTACCTTCATTTAATCTTGTTCAAACTTTCAGGAATTAAAGTACAAAAAAACTAAGGTTTTGTGCCAGGATGTCTTGATTCGTATGCCTTTGTGGGCGTGGCTGCTGCCTGAAATTCGAAAAAAGGCAATTTTTTAAACTACCACTGAGGCCACACTACTCAGTCCATGTCATTGATGTGGATATCGTTAGAAGGGTATTCAAACAAGCTATCTAACGTTATCTTTTGTGTTTATAAATTATAAATTTGTCATAACGTTATCGCCCGAAAACTAAAAATCGGGCTGCTGAAAATATACATTTCGGGCATTTTCTCAAAAACTGGTCAGTCGATTTTATTCTAAGTTTCCACAAATCTAGCCCAAAACCTTAGATTTCATCCGGTATGTAGCTTATATCTGGTAAAACTTTTGTTGTGGAGATATTGCGATTCAAATTGAAAAAATGTCGCTCCAAAAAGGGTCAAATAGTTAAAAATAAACATATCCGTCTAATTTGGTTATTTTAAGATATAAAAATAGTTTAATAGCACGAGTGCAACACCGTACACGTGATAGAAGTAAAACTTCTTAAAAAAATCACATGTGTGCGCCCCACACCCGGTAGAAATCTTGACAAAAATAAACTACGAGACTATCAGACGAATACAGTTGTTTATTGTATCCAAAGTTGGTTCCAAGTAGTTAAGCTTTTATCATTATCATATCTGTTTTTTATTTTTAATTTTTTCGAATACAAAGTATATGATAATTTTTCGCTTTATACCGCATTCGAAAAATTATGTGTTTCAATATCAATATACACATTGATTTGAATACATAATTTAGATTTAGATAATATTTTTAGCATTTTATTTGAGAAAAATAAAACATTTAGATTATTGTTATGCATTTTCGTGGATTTTAAATTTGCTACCCCAAAATAATTGATATCATATAAAACACCTCTTTGAGGTAAAATTTTCGAGTGACGAAAGCTGAACTAGAAACACAAAATTTATGATATCAATTTCGTGACGAAAATTATACGCATTTTTTAACTGCCTTGGAAACGTACGGAAAATCTTTTTTATTCATACGAATCGTTGCAAAAGGTCTGTCTTTTGTTTTGTGTTTCTAGCAGTAAACGGAATTTTGCAACGTTCAGAATAAATAATAAAAGATTTTCCGTACGTTTCAAAGGCAATTAAAAAATGCGTATAATTTTTGTCACGAAATTGATATCATAAATTTTGTGTTTCTAGTGCAGCTTTCGTCGCTCGAAAATTTTACCTCAAAGAGGTGTTTTATTTGATTGTATATACGCGTTTATATTTAATTTTCCAGAAATTAAACAATGGAAGAAAAGCTCATAGAGGAAATTAAATTGCAGCCGTGATGAAGGAGCGAGCGTGGCAGGCAGCAGCGATTTCCACGGGAGCGTCAGGTTAGTGGTTATTTTTGAATTCGCTAAATCTTTTGACTAGGGCGAATTTCCACCATTGTTTTTCCTATTTATAATAGTGGAACAAAGTAAGAGCAACGCTGGAAATCACAGCGCGATAGATTTGTGCGTGAGGTGGCGACACAAATGTCCAATGCGGGGTCCGCTGCAGACGAAAAAACAGAGTGGTGCTACCTAGAGTCCATGGGGTTTCTAACGAAACACGTTGTTCCTAGGAGGTACACATATACTTAGTTGTGGAATTCAGTTGGTCATACATATGTATATGCGTATTCATGGAAAGTCGTAAATGCCTGGTAACCGCGTGAACCTCGTAAATAAACCGATTTTCCATACAAAATTAAGTAAGTTTACGAGGGTTACATGGTTACGAGGCATTTACGCGTTTAAATGAATTGCCCTTATGTAAAATTTTTTCCATTCTCCTTTGCAGAACGATCTCCAACTTGCAATGGGGCTCTGACGACCAGCCCAACTGCAGTGATTCGCCGCTAACTCCGCAGAGCGATTTGGAGCAATCAATAGAAGAATGCGAATGGGTAGAACTAGTGCAGGACGAGTGCGTGGATGCGGCGCTAAACGATAGCCAGTGCAGCGTAGAGTCATCCAAAGCAAAAAAAGCTCCAAAACGTCAGCGGTTGGAAAAAGAGGCACACGAACGATTTAGCCGATTGTGTGGCACGATTGAGACTGTATTCACAGCAAACTCAAAAGTTGGGGAGTCGAAAAATAACGGTGTTTTGTCGATGTTAGACGATTTACTAAAAAAGAAACCTGAAGAACTGCAAGAAAGGTTGAAAATTAAAATTTTAAACCATGTACATAATTCAAATTAAAATTTCAATTTTTACCTTGTCCATAAATTTAATTACATAGATAAGTGTTTTGTTTAACAAGTTTTTAATTGATCTCTTTAACGAATGTCATTTTAGTGAAATGTTTTTGAGTTATTACTGGACTAAAGTTTAAGACCACCGAGAATTTAGTATCTTTAACAACTTTCACATTTGGCAAGTTGTTATAAATATCATTATTTAAAACATTTACAGTCAGTCAATAAAGTTTAGGTACAGCGAATTTTTTACAATACGGGCAACTATTTTTTAAACATTTTATTTTTCGCTAATTTTTTATAAAAATATGGTTAATTCTACAACAAAAACCCCAAAAAGAAAAGTTCCAAAATTTCATTCAAATATTGCACTTTTTATTTACGCTCTCTAGAAAAAATTTGAGTATGCAGTTTTTTAGCCCATTCAATTTTAGTATAATAAAGTGCAAGTATGAGGAAGCTAGGACTTACCATTGATTTTTGGGAAATTTTTTTTGTTGAAGGTGTCGCACATTTTTTCCATATAAAAAAATTGTCAAACATTATTTTGTATGGAGAAAATGAGCGACACCTTCAACAAAAAAAATTCCTAAAAATCAATGATAAGTCCTAGCCACCACAAACTTGCACTTTGTTATACTAAAATTGAATGGGCTAAAAAATTGCATACTCAACTTCTTTCTAGAGAGCGTAGATAAAAAGTGCAATATTTGAATCAAATTTTGGGGAATTGTCTTTAATTTTGCACAAGGTTTGGAACCTCGATTTTTAAATTATCGAAAAATAAAATATTTAAATAATAGTTGCCCGTATTGTAAAAAATTCGCTGTATCTAAACTTTATTGACTGACTGTATATGCATCAAAATACAATAAACATACATATGTTTACATATAGATATGTATATGCACCGATGAGCAAAAATAAATATTTACAATGTTTTACATGTTGAATAACTCAGTGAGAGGGGAGACCAGTATGTTTGCATGTATGTATATAAAAAAAATATTTATTGGACCAAAAAGTAGTGGGTAGGCACTGTGGCCAATGGTAATCAACTATTACCACCTCTGCATGGTTGTAAGCCATGCAGAGTCCGCAGAAGACTCCGGAAGCAGTGTCCGGAGGATGCATCAGACTAGGCCGAGCATCCTTTGAAGTGCCATCTTATTGAAACTTAAGAAAGTTCAATTGCATAAAGGAAATTTTTGCACATGCAGCAGTACATAGCATGTATTTAGGCGCCTGGTGTTAGCAGACGCGCCTAAACACATGTTAATTTTTTTTTTTAATTTGTGATAAAAATATTGTTCATGCTATCTATAGCCAAAACCGATTAACTAAGTTCCAAAAAACTTTTTAAGGCTTCTCTATAGGATGGATAAACTTTTTTTCAGAAATTATCAAACAAAGTTTTGACGGTTACAGGTAATAAGGTCAATGGAAATAAGGTCAACTGACTTTATTTCCTACCCTGGTGCGAAATAAAGTCAATTGACATTATTACCTTTTCAAAAGCGAAATAAAGTCAACAAAAATTTGGAAATAAAGTCATTGACGCTATTTCCTCATTCAAATGGAAATAGCGTCAACAATGCTTAAAGTATGTCGATTCATAGAAAAAAATGTTGTTCTTACAATAAACATTGCCCCGTAAGTGTTGTTTTTTAATACCAAATTTCGTTGAGATATCTAAATTTTTGCTCGAGTTATCGTGTACACGGACGGACGGACATACGGACAGACGGACGGACAGACAGACATGGCTTAATCGATTTCTTTTTTCATCCTGATCATTTATGTATACATTTGTCTATATCTATCTCGATTCGTTTTGGCTGTTACAAACAACCGTTATGTGAACAAAATTAATATACCCTTGTGCACAAGTGCGCTCGGGTA
>NW_016157692.1:117387-121084 GCF_001687245.7 Rhagoletis zephyria | reverse complement strand
TAGCTTCAATATTTACTGATTTATCGAAGATTTTATATTTCTCTAAATTACCGTTATATGGGATGTGGGCGTGGTTATTGTCATTTATTCAAAATTGATGCTTGCAACAATTCTTTACCAAGAAATACGTTTATGGTAAAATTTTGGAAAATGGGCGTGGCACCGCCCACTTATGATCACATATATGTATATCGGTAACCGTTCTACCAATTTGTACCAAACTCGGTATGGTTATTGTGCTTGCCACGTATATCTATTATATATATTATTGAAATCGGACTAAAATTACGGCCGCTTTTCATATAACGGTAAATTTTAGAAATGCTTGAAACTGCAATATTGAAATTGAAAGGACGCTAATTTACTCAAAATTGATACACCCCGGCTTACCATCTAGCGGTAGGTTTCGGAAAGGTGAAAAAACATATATTTAATACTTGCGCCGGGTATTTAATATTCGGCCCCGCCCGAACTTAGATTTTCTTACTTGTTATTATGGAAATTCACAAAATAAACATATTTAAATATAAAGTATATTGTTTTATTAGGAATATGCTGCGAATAAACAACCAATTTATCAGCTGTTCATGAAAGTTGCAAATTATTACTGGAATAGCGTTCGCGTCCTTTTTTGTAAATTTTTTCTATGAGAGCGAACTCTTAGAAATACAGTTAGTGGAGAGTTGCTGGCAAGTTACTAGATAATTTGTAAACAAACACAACTATTGTATTATACTGCATATGAATGTTTTTTATACTGATATTTATAACAACTTGCCAAATGTAAATGTTGTTAAAGATACACAAATTCTCGGTGCTCGGTGAAAAATAATAGGGACACGACATTTTGGCAGGATTTGACTCTTTTTCTCTTGCTTGCTCAATGTTTGTTGTTTTCTTATAAAAATAAACCTCATTATCTAACAAAAACCATGTAAGTCTAAATTTCAAACTTTTTATTAAGAATTTTTAGAAAAATTATGGGAATGCAGTTTCATAGCCCATTAAATTCTAGTTCAACAAAGTGGAAGTGTCAAGTAACTAAGAATTCGCCTTAATTTTTGATAATTTTTTTGCAGATGGAGTCAGACATTTTCTTCCATACAACGTATGTTCGACAAAAAAATTATAAAAAATCAACGCGAATTCATAGTAACTTGGAACAGCCACCTTATTGAGCTAGAATTTAATGGGCTATGAAACTGCATACCCATAATTCTTCTAAAAATTCTTAATAAAAAGTTTGTTATAACAATTGTAATTTTGTTGCATTTTTCTACAAAGTTTGAAATTTAGACTTACATGGTTTTTGTTAGATAATGAGGTGTATTTTGATAAGACAATAATAAACATTAAGCAAGCAAAAGAAAAATAGTCAAAACCGGTCAAAATATCGTGTCCCTATTATTTTTCACATGACTGTGTTTGTTTTTTTTTGTTTTTACATGAATGAATTGAAAATGTATGAAAACTAAACTGAATTCAAAATAATACACATAAATTGGTGTAAAATAGTTGTTTATTAAATTTAGAACGCAGACATATTTTTTTAAAGTGGATGCGAATAAATGTAGTCCTTGAGAGTATCTCTCAAGTTGAAGGCACTCCTTGGTGTTTTGTTTGCCATCATTCGGCCATGTCTTCGCAGCGGTGTTACAACTTCTCGTCGCCATAGACCGTTAATTACTTTATCGCCCTGATATTGGTCAACATATTCCGGCGGACAGTGACTGCCATCGTGCATTTTAACGAAATTGTGTAGCAAAACTGCGGCTTTGGCGATATTTTCTGCTGATGTGGGGTTCATATGCAGTGGGGAAAGCGAAATTCTCCAGCGCGCTGTCAAGATTCCGAAGGCATTTTCGATTACGCGCCGAGCTCGTGAAAAGCGCTTGTTAAACGTTTCACGATCTAGTGGTAGAAGGGTACCTGAATTAAAAATTATTATATATTTATTATAAACTATTTATAACTCAAGGTTTACAGAAAAAAAAGTCCGACCTGCGTCATTTTTATATGAAGTCTAAGGTAAAATTTTCCACTGAATCTGGATATGAGGTTAAAATATAAGAAAGTAGAACAGTTCTCGAGATAAAACCAGACCTGTTTTTTTAGATCTGAAAAAGCACGTTCACTTAATTGCAGTTTCTTTGAGTACAGTTGGCCATTCTTAAATTTCATTCTACATTGGTAAAGCCCATTCGATTTTGTTTCATCCATGTGAAAAATATTTTCCAACTGGATTAATATTTTAAGAGCTATAGGTTGATTTATCGACAAGTTTGTATGATCCAGTTGGAAAATAATGACATGGATGATACAAAATCTAATGGGCTTTACTAATGTAGAATGTAGATCTGGTTTTATCTCGAAAATTGTTCTGCTTTCTTCGTATTTAGACATCATATCCCGGTTCAGCGGAAAATTTTACGTAAGGAATGATGGTAAAATGCAACAGGTCGAATTCCTTACAAACTAGTGTAATAGGTAAAAACGTTGTGGATAACGTTTATAGATACATATGTATGAGCTCACCTGGATATGGTCGCATTAAGCATTTTTTTAAAGGGAACGCTGCATCTCCCTACATGAAATGTGGAAACTTCACGTCAGTGCCAGGTAAAAAATCATCTTCGGGCATGTCTAATTCCCCACTGAACAGTTTTTGTCCGAAGCCTGAGTTCCACAAAACTCCTACACCGCTTTGTGAACCATACGCTCCAAGGTCTATATTAGTAAATATATAATTTGCGTCACAACTCGCCAAAAGGACGATGGACTAAGTCCCTTTGTAGTTATAATTAAGGGAACCGGAATTAGGCGGACATTTTATATTTATGTGCTTCCCATCGATTTTCCAACACGGTTGGGGAAATTCCAAATTCCTTAGAAGTCTTTAGCAATTCGCTTCCATTCATGCTGATTCGGAACTGACAAATAAATACCACCTAGTTCGCTCCACAAAACATTACAAGTTTCCGCCACAATACTATTTACCATCGAGCGCCCCATTTTGAATGCAGTGGAGAACATTTGCTGAGTGCCTACGTGTGCTAAATAGCTACAAGGACAAATATTTCTTTAAATAAATATTGCCACTTCTACCACAAACTACTTACGTTAGCGTTAGAAATAGTCTACATTTAGCTGCAATCGATGGTGTGTTTGAATGTTTTTTTTAATCTGTCCTTAACAAGAGCAAAAAGCAAATCAAACACGTCCTCATTCATGCGCACAGTTTTCTTAAACTGCACCGGATCGTTCCTATAAATTTTATCAAAAGTAACTGCAAACATACCGGCGTTGTCCCGATCTTGATAAAGTGGTCTAACCCACATGCTACGCCTTGATCTCATTACTTTGAGATACTCGTAAAGCTCGAACATTATTAATAAAATCACCACAACTTGCAGTGTATCCGCGAAATTCATTTTGAAAAGTGTTTGTTAAGATTCAAATTCGAATAATAACAAGTAAAAAAGTCTAAGTTCGGGCGGAGCCGAACATTAAATACCCGGCGCAAGTATTAAATATATGTTTTTCACCTTTCCGAAAGCTACCGCTACATGGTAAACCGAGGTGTATCCATTTTGAGTAAATTAGCGTCCTTAAATTTCGAAATATTGAAGTTTCAAGCATATCTGAAATTTACTGTTATATGAAAAGCGGCCGTAATTTTAGTTCGATTTCAATAAGA
>NW_016157692.1:110554-117377 GCF_001687245.7 Rhagoletis zephyria | reverse complement strand
TTATTATCCGATTTCGCCCATTTTCAATACCATCCGTCCCACGCCCAAAAGAAGTTCACGTACCAAGTTTCGTTAAGATATCTCAATTTTTACTCGAGTTATCGTGTGCACAGACGGACGGACGGACGGACGGACAGACAGTCACCGCTTAATCGATTTCTCTTTTCATTCTGATCATTTATGTATACATTTGTCTATATCTATCTCGATTCGTTTTGCCTGTTACAAACAACCGTTATGTGAACAAAGTTATAATACCCTTGTGCACAAGTGCGCTCGGGTATAAAAAGCAAAATAACAAATGCCAGAAAATAGCGCGGAAAGTCAAAGTGTTCATTGTGGCATACGCTCTCTTTGCTTCGCTTTGTTTACAAAGTTGAAACTGTCAAGCAAAGCGAGGAAAGTCGTATGTGAATCAGCCTTAAGAGATTCAATAGGTAATTCCAACGGAAATGTTCAAGGTCTAGCTATAAAGAGAATCGACTATTTCGATATCCTTTAATTCGGTAAGAATTATGTAACTATCGAATATTATTGGCCAAAGGTCTGTT
Organism: Rhagoletis zephyria; assembly: GCF_001687245.7. Classification (NCBI taxonomy): domain Eukaryota; kingdom Metazoa; phylum Arthropoda; class Insecta; order Diptera; family Tephritidae; genus Rhagoletis; species Rhagoletis zephyria. The sequence goes on along the minus strand of NW_016157692.1, from coordinate 116,826 downwards.
GAAAAAACTTTTCTTGGATAAGTGTACTAATTTTTTGTTTCATAAAACGGCTTATTATGATTAAGTTCCCTGTTTTCTTTTATTACTTGGCAGAAAAACACAGCAAATAATTTTGACCGGATTTACTATGCAAATACTCCTCTGAGCGCTCGAAAACAACAACATTTATTTTAATTTTGTGATAATTGTGAAAATATGCACGCAACGAAATAAAAATAAAACGAAATGTGATAAAGTTGAGTTAAAAATTACTAACTTTTCTACTTTTTATTTACCTAAGCCGCATAATTTACTCACCTAAATTATTTATTAAAAATACTTGACATACGTATTCGCATCCGTAGATGTCTAAAATTCCACATTCGCAACGTCCCTGTACATATGTACCTACAGTCATATTAATGCATGTACTTTTGATCCATGAAATTTCTAAATAACGTTTACGAATCCGTTTACTAATTATTATTTTTAATAATATGTACACATACATATCGCTCATTTACTAAAAGACTATCATAACTAAAAACTTATTTTTTGAGCAACAGATGCAGGAATGCTCATATATCAAGCTTCATATTTAAATTTTCGTGGTAATATCTTACGAGCTTCCGTGTAAGAAAACAGTATTCATCTCTTTTTTACATTTTGGGAGCAATTTGAAAAATTTAAATGTATCCTGAAAAGTACTGTTTTTTTGAGTTATGACAATCTTCTAGTAAACGATCCATATGTAAATAAATAAAAATAAAACAACGTCTTTTGTTATGAGTTTATATATACTATCTTTTTTAAATTTACTAAAGAAATATTATAAGGACGATAACAAATTACTTCGTTTTAGCATAACAAAGTTGTAACTACCCATAGATAAACAGACATAGATATGTATATGTAGTATGCATAAATAAACACAAAAACGTAAACTTTAAATTATAATTAATTAATATCGTCGGCACTCAAATTTTACAGGAGAGCGAAAAAACGGTTTTTCTTTGAAGGCATTGCCTTAATAGGCGGCATTTTCTCTAGCTATTATTTTACAAATCTGTTGTTTTCATAACGATTTTATGATTTTTATGCATAAATCTCGATCTCGATCTCGGGTAACCATTCATTTTTTCCACAATGGCGCTTTAGGCGGCTTTGCAACTGGTCGATGGGCGGTTTTGCAAAAACATCGACGATATAGTATAATATAACAGATTGGAGCTTATACAATATGCCGATTTGTGGCGTGCGTCTTGCTGTTGTCATACAAAGGGGAGGGACCCACAGTTTTATCCCCACTTCGAGCGGCGATTGTATTTTTATGCGAAGCTCTTCCATGGCAGAATACAATCCGAAGTTTGCCATTGCCTGTCGAGGTGCGACCGCTATTAGAAAAACCTTTTTTCTTTCTTTTTTTGAAGTTGGTCGAAAACTGGGCTTCAATCCAGGCCCTGCGGCCATCTAATGTTATCCGCTATACTGCAGCGGCCGCATATATATGCCCATAATTTTAAAGGTACTCAAGTCCCTTCATACCTTTTGAGCTTAAATGGCCGGTTATTTGTAATGGAATGTAAATCGTTCGATGCTGATGTAGTTGAACGAATAACCGTTGCGCTCAGATATAGCCAAAAGGTGTGAAGTAACCAAACCCATTTTCAAAATTATGGGCACATATTACTGATAACGCTGACCTGGGAACTTCTCCCAACGGAGGGAATGCGTATAAAGTAGCCCCAATAGTCCCCACAGTGACAACATTAAGGCGCACGCCACAAATCGGAGCTCGGTCAAACTCTAACATGTTGTGTAAGCGCCAATCTATTATTAATGGGCAGCCCACGATGCAAGTCTTGTTCACCTTTTTGCTTCTGAAAACATGCAAACAATAAATTAGAACGGCTATGTTCAAATAAATACATACGTAAATATCACCAAATTAGAACTTGCCGGTATGAAAGGAGAAAATTCTTTAATTAAACACGAACATATTTGCTTTTCAATTAAAGTAACTAAAATAAATACAAAGAGGGTTCCCTTACCTTTTCACACGTATTAATATATTATCCATCAAAAGATGTTTTTTGTTTATATTAATTTATTTCGGGGTTAAAAAAAATCAAAAACTAATATTTTTCATTTAAAAGAATTTTTTAAACATATTTTAAATTCGTTTTGTGTCACAACTCACAACTCAAAGAATTAAAAGTTAAAATGGTATAACACGACAACCCGCTTCGAAAAATTAAACTTCAAAAAATGAGTTTACAACTTCACAGAACCCTGAAGTTGCTTCATAAAACCCACTCTAACGTCATTTGGGCTAGTAACCGCACCAATACAATCAAGAAAAATCAGCAATACACTAACAAAAAGACACCTCCCAATAGGAAAATAGGTAAACACCTAACGAGGTGAGCCATGTTTTCTTTCAGTTTTTAGTACCAAAATTGTCATCATGGCCAATGTCATCTACTAGTAAAGCACAAAATGAACAACTCCGACGACACATTACGTTGTCAGTTGCAAAATAACGTGCAGCCGAAGTTATTACCAAGCGCCGAACTACTCCGAGCGACTGCTCTGCATTAACGTAACTTACTTTGTAAAGCGGCTCAGAAGTATGTCTGATACCTAAAGTACATCCTAAATTCCTACTTACATAAGGCGGACACGTCTTTGTTAAATTAAGGGAGATTCGTCAGTGAAGTGGTGAGGACCGCCGGGTGAAGTGTAAATTGCTGATAAGGTATTGCCCTTCATCCTGCCAAAATCACACCTACAGCCCGCCAGAAAAAACGGTAAGAAGAACTTATGAAACTGTACGATGTTTGTCTACTTTATAAAATTGAAATTATGAGAGCAACTCAAATGCCAAATAAAAGTAAAATAAAAAACAAATATTCAAATTTTCTTTTATTTGAGACTGAAAGTGAGAATGTATTTGTGAGATGGAAAATTTGAAAACATTTTTGTTGTGTTAGCAAACTTCAAAAATGTTTAGGCTGTTTCCCAGCGGTTTTACCTTCAAATTTTTGTAGCATTGGTGTTTACCATGGTAAAATAATAACAGGTATTGTCTTCCCATAGTTTTGCTTCACATCGAAACTCGCTTTCCGTTATTTTCATTTTGACGCAGTTCAATGTTGGTTCTTTTACTTTTATTTGGCTTTGCTTTTTCCCTCAATTTGATTTTTAAAAAACAAAAGAAAAAACGTTTGAAATGAAGCGAGCCATACAAAATTTTGAATTTATTAACTAAGCAAATGTTTTTTTCGCCTTTTGCAAATTAAATTAAGTCCTCTGCAAGAAGGTTTGTTTAAAAAAATACGTGTACATCCATGGTATATGGGATATGGATATATCCCTTTTCCCTAGCAGTAAACCTTTTAGTGTGAGCAACAGTGATGTTTTTCAAATAAGAATAGAAGAATAGAATACAATACCTGTAATTATTGTACCATGGGTGTTTACTATCCTAACATGCAAAGAGTAATGAGAAAATGAGGCTTTCAGAAGAAATAGAAAATTTTAGTGTGCATCATGGTACAATTATTACAGGTATTGTCTTCCCAGAGAGCGCATATTCCGATCTGCTTTATTTCAAAAACATCATTCTTGCCCACACTAAAAGGTTTACTGCTAGGTAAAAGGGATATTTCCATACCCCATATACCATAAATATACGCGTATTTTTTGAAACAAACCTTCTTGCCAGCGTTGCCATTTTACCCGTTTTCCGGCTAGATTTAGCCGGTTTTGATAGCAACTAGCCGAAGAAAATTCGATCTAGCCGGCAGCCGATTTGTTAGCCGGTTTGTAAAAAAAGTTAGCCGTTTTTAGCCGATTTTACCATTTACCTAATTTTCAGGTGCAAAAAGTAAACAAGTTGTTCGAAAGCAATAATGCAGACCCAATGAAGATTTTTAATGAACTCAATGTTTTACTTTCGCATCTATGCTCTATGCTCCCCGTTGGAACCATACCTTGCTCCATTTCCTCAGTTTTATCACAGTTTTGAAGAGTATTTAAAAACAAAAGTAAGCACAAACGCTTTTGACCACGAAGCCGAGAAAATGGTCGCTATTTTTTTTATTATCACTTTAATAAAGGAATTACGCCAACGCTAAAGGAATATTGCCACACTAAAAAATTGACTTTTTTCGGTTGGAAATGCATTAAGAGTGATTAAACCAAAAGTATTTGTTCAACTACAGCAACAAAAACACAAATATAATGCCGACGAAATAACATCCATAGAGATGCAATGGCAACGGTTAACGTTACATACCTGGAGTAATTTAGACTCAACTGTAAAATTTTGGGCCGAAGTTTATCAATTTCGAAATGCCCTAGGAGAAAACCCTTTTGCTGACCTTTGCAACCTAGTTTTTAGTTTTCTTGTTTTGCCTATAAGTAATGCAGAAGTAGAGCGAATATTTAGTTCAATGAATATAATAAAAACTAAGCAAAGAAATCCAATGTGCGAGGACCGCCGGGTGAAGTGTAAATTGCTGATAAGGTATTGCCCTTCATCCTGCCAAAATCACACCTACAGCCCGCCAGAAAAAACGGTAAGAAGAACTTATGAAACTGTACGATGTTTGTCTACTTTATAAAATTGAAATTATGAGAGCAACTCAAATGCCAAATAAAAGTAAAATAAAAAACAAATATTCAAATTTTCTTTTATTTGAGACTGAAAGTGAGAATGTATTTGTGAGATGGAAAATTTGAAAACATTTTTGTTGTGTTAGCAAACTTCAAAAATGTTTAGGCTGTTTCCCAGCGGTTTTACCTTCAAATTTTTGTAGCATTGGTGTTTACCATGGTAAAATAATAACAGGTATTGTCTTCCCATAGTTTTGCTTCACATCGAAACTCGCTTTCCGTTATTTTCATTTTGACGCAGTTCAATGTTGGTTCTTTTACTTTTATTTGGCTTTGCTTTTTCCCTCAATTTGATTTTTAAAAAACAAAAGAAAAAACGTTTGAAATGAAGCGAGCCATACAAAATTTTGAATTTATTAACTAAGCAAATGTTTTTTTCGCCTTTTGCAAATTAAATTAAGTCCTCTGCAAGAAGGTTTGTTTAAAAAAATACGTGTACATCCATGGTATATGGGATATGGATATATCCCTTTTCCCTAGCAGTAAACCTTTTAGTGTGAGCAACAGTGATGTTTTTCAAATAAGAATAGAAGAATAGAATACAATACCTGTAATTATTGTACCATGGGTGTTTACTATCCTAACATGCAAAGAGTAATGAGAAAATGAGGCTTTCAGAAGAAATAGAAAATTTTAGTGTGCATCATGGTACAATTATTACAGGTATTGTCTTCCCAGAGAGCGCATATTCCGATCTGCTTTATTTCAAAAACATCATTCTTGCCCACACTAAAAGGTTTACTGCTAGGTAAAAGGGATATTTCCATACCCCATATACCATAAATATACGCGTATTTTTTGAAACAAACCTTCTTGCCAGCGTTGCCATTTTACCCGTTTTCCGGCTAGATTTAGCCGGTTTTGATAGCAACTAGCCGAAGAAAATTCGATCTAGCCGGCAGCCGATTTGTTAGCCGGTTTGTAAAAAAAGTTAGCCGTTTTTAGCCGATTTTACCATTTACCTAATTTTCAGGTGCAAAAAGTAAACAAGTTGTTCGAAAGCAATAATGCAGACCCAATGAAGATTTTTAATGAACTCAATGTTTTACTTTCGCATCTATCCTATATGCTCCCCGTTGGAACCATACCTTGCTCCATTTCCTCAGTTTTATCACAGTTTTGAAGAGTATTTAAAAACAAAAGTAAGCACAAACGCTTTTGACCACGAAGCCGAGAAAATGGTCGCTATTTTTTTTATTATCACTTTAATAAAGGAATTACGCCAACGCTAAAGGAATATTGCCACACTAAAAAATTGACTTTTTTCGGTTGGAAATGCATTAAGAGTAATTAAACCAAAAGTATTTGTTCAACTACAGCAACAAAAACACAAATATAATGCCGACGAAATAACATCCATAGAGATGCAATGGCAACGGTTAACGTTACATACCTGGAGTAATTTAGACTCAACTGTAAAATTTTGGGCCGAAGTTTATCAATTTCGAAATGCCCTAAGAGAAACCCCTTTTGCTGACCTTTGCAACCTAGTTTTTAGTTTTCTTGTTTTGCCTATAAGTAATGCAGAAGTAGAGCGAATATTTAGTTCAATGAATATAATAAAAACTAAGCAAAGAAATCCAATGTGCATTAAAACGTTAAACGCTATTTTA
>NW_016157692.1:94838-108645 GCF_001687245.7 Rhagoletis zephyria | reverse complement strand
ATTAAAACGTTAAACGCTATTTTATATATATAAGATACGGTTTAAAACGTGAAGAAAAATGCTGCCATAATTTTACTGTAGATGACGATCCCTTAAAATTAATGAATTCAGGTGATATATACAATAGTGATTCATTTGATGATGAGGAATATACACACGATATAAATTAATGGTGTATATATAAGATACGGTTTAAAACGTGAAGAAAAATGCTGCCATAATTTTACTGTAGATGACGATCCCTTAAAATTAATGAATTCAGGTGATATATACAATAGTGATTCATTTGATGATGAGGAATATACACACGATATAAATTAATGGTGTTAACTAGTCTTTCGTTTCTTGCGATTTATTTAAATAAAGCATGTGGGTTTTCACTAAAACATTTTAGCCGTTTTTTGCCAGAGTCTATGTGAAATTTCACTAAAACATTTTAGCCGTTCTGGCAACACTGCTTCTTGCAGAGAACTTATTTAATTTGTAAAAGCCGAAAAATAAACGAGTGACGAAAGCAGCCACAGTAGCTTGCTGAAATGACTCGCTTATATGTACATATGTATGTATATACACGAGATTTGGAAGTTTTTATCCAGACGCCCAATCGACATGTTTGAGGTATCGTTGGATTATCCGAATTCTTAAAAATTTCTAATGTGTTGAGAAACAAAAAACGTTTTTTTGCTTTTGCCCGTTTAAGGGGGTATGTGGGTAATAGGGATGTCAATTTTCGGGGTTTTGTCGATCCCGGGATTTTTTAAAAATACAATCCCGGGATTCCTATTATAGTATTTTAAATCAGATTGATATAACAAAAAAAAATACAATTTATTGTAATTCATTTACATATTTACTAAGGCGATAAATCAGTATTTTCAATCAACAAAAAACAAACATAAAATTTGACAAACATATATGTATGTATGTACATATCCTCATTAATTTATAACTTAGTTTTTGTACTACAAGTACAACTGCATATACGGTCACTCACAGAAATATTCTGCATAGATTTTTTTTTTTTTGCAATATTCAGAATATTTTTCATGGTATTTTTTTTTTTTGTTAATTTAAAGAAATATATATGTATGTGCAATTTGAAGTTGCGAAAACATCCCGTCGACATTTTATATTTTTTTTTTTGCCTATAGAAAAACTCGTTATAAGGAAGAAAATGCCCAACATCGTCAGTAAAAAAAATTCAAAAATCAACGGAGTTTTTAGCAACTTTGAAACTGCACTTTATTGTATTAAATTGAATGGGCTACAAAACTGCATAATAGAATTTTTTGTAAAAATTATGATTAAAAAGTTTGATATTTTTATGATAATTTGGTGAACTTAAACCAACTTTCTCTAAAGTGTGAAATTTTGATTTACATGATCTTTGTTGTAAAATGAGCTATATATTTTTTTTTATTAACAAAATAATACCATGAAAAATATTTTAAATATTGCAAAAACAATCGATGCAAAATATTTTTGTAAGTGACTGTATTTGGTAACCTATGTAACTAAATATATAAAATTTTTTGAATCACGGTTTGAGATCAATTTAAGATATTAGCAGTATATTTAAATAATAATAACAAAGTTAACACATTTAAGTAAACAATAAATATATAAGTGCATCACCTATTCCATTTCGAGCGAAGCAAAATTATTCCTTCTTTTGATGGTAATGCGATCTTAAAGAAATTATAGCATTAAGGGTTGCAACAAATTCTTAATTTGCCCTTAAGGGGATATTTGTGATAAAAATTTAATTGGCTAACGAAAAAATTGTTTCCAGCAATCCCGGGATTTAAATCGACTAATCCCGGGATATTCGGGACTTAAAAAGACCGGGATCTCGGGATTGACATCCCTAGTGGGTACACACAACATATTAAGTGTTGTTCTATAGGTCAATAATACCTTTCCAACGATACCTTATTATGGTTATTGTCCCATTTTAAATATTTTCAGCCATTTGGTATGTTGTACCAATGCCAACAACTGTGCCAAGTTTGGGATAAATTGGTGGAGCAGTTCCCAAGATATCCACATGTAATCATAAGTGGGCGTGGCTACGTCCATTTTCCAAAAATTTATTGTTAATATCAAAAATGATTGTTAATATCAATTTTGATGGAATAAGCTTTAGTAGTTACTAAAATATCGCAGTTTCCGTATTTCTGAAAAGTACCGTTATATGGGACGTAAGGCTGATTCACATACAATTTTCTTCGCTTTGCTTGATAGTTCTTTACTTTGACATATAATATCGATGTAGGCATATGCATGAGTATGCTCACATAAAAAACGTTTGACGCAAAGCAAAGCAAAACGAAGCAAAATCTTGGGTAACATTCATCTGTTTTACGCTTTGACTATCAGCTGATTTAATTTTTAACCGACTTCCAAAAAAGGAGGAGGTTATCAGTTCGTCGGAATCTTTTTTTTTATTTTTTATTTTATTTTTTTTATGTATGTTACCGCATAACTTTGGACCACGTCAACCGATTTCGTTAATTCTTTTTGCATCGGAAAGGTAGTGTCTCAGAGGTGGTCCCATACTAATCTGGTTAAGATCCGATCAGTGGATCATGAGATATATATATATATTTTTTTTTTATATGAGAGTTGAAGTCGGTTTTTTTTTGCTAAAAATTACTTGTTTTATTTATTTTCTTACATTTATAGCATACACGGCAGTGCGCGCGAGTGACGAAAGCAGCCACAGTAGCATGCTGAAATGACTCGCTTATATATACACGAGATTTGGAAGTTTTTATCCAGACGTCCAATCGACATGTATCGTTGGAAAGGTCTTGTACAGTGTGTCCAGAAAATGTATTCAAGTTTCATAAACGATTATCCGAATTCTTAAAAATTAGGCTAAAGTGTTGCGAATCAAAAAATGTTTTTTGCTTTTGCCGGTTTAAGGGTACACCCAACATATTTAGTGTTATTCTATAGGCCAATACCTTTCAAACGATGCCTTATATATTAAGTTCCGGCCACTAGTTGGAAAGATATAGAGTTAAATTGATTTTGGTTCCTGTCTCCACTACGAGATGCTTTGCGATGTGTGTAGCTTCTGTACGTACCTTCATTTAATTTTTTCCAAATATTCGGGAATTAAAGTACAAAAAAACCTAAGAGAAGAGCAAGGAGCTACTTTAATTTGGAGTTCGTTTATACTGAACTAATGTGTGTATAATTTTATACATGAACAACGTAAGCGTACGAGCCGCAACTTGCTTGTTAAATTTTATACCGAGTCAACGCAGTAAACAGTTTTGCTTGTTTGAATCATACACAATAACCACGCCTACCTCCCATATAAAGGTAATTTTCAGAAATACGAAAACTGCGATATTTTAGTAACTACTGAAGATTATTCCCTCATAATTGATAATTACAATAAGTTTTAGACGAAAAATAAGAATATTATAAATTTTCGGAAAATGGGCGTAGCCACGCCCACTTATGGTTACATGTGTATATCCTGGTAACCGCTGCAAAAANTACCAATGCCAACAACTGTGCCAAGTTTGGGATAAATTGGTGGAGCAGTTCCCAAGATATCCACATGTAATCATAAGTGGGCGTGGCTACGTCCATTTTCCAAAAATTTATTGTTAATATCAAAAATGATTGTTAATATCAATTTTGATGGAATAAGCTTTAGTAGTTACTAAAATATCGCAGTTTCCGTATTTCTGAAAAGTACCGTTATATGGGACGTAAGGCTGATTCACATACAATTTTCTTCGCTTTGCTTGATAGTTCTTTACTTTGACATATAATATCGATGTAGGCATATGCATGAGTATGCTCACATAAAAAACGTTTGACGCAAAGCAAAGCAAAACGAAGCAAAATCTTGGGTAACATTCATCTGTTTTACGCTTTGACTATCAGCTGATATAATTTTTAACCGACTTCCAAAAAAGGAGGAGGTTATCAGTTCGTCGGAATCTTTTTTTTTATTTTTTATTTTATTTTTTTTATGTATGTTACCGCATAACTTTGGACCACGTCAACCGATTTCGTTAATTCTTTTTGCATCGGAAAGGTAGTGTCTCAGAGGTGGTCCCATACTAATCTGGTTAAGATCCGATCAGTGGATCATGAGATATATATATATATTTTTTTTTTATATGAGAGTTGAAGTCGGTTTTTTTTTGCTAAAAATTACTTGTTTTATTTATTTTCTTACATTTATAGCATACACGGCAGTGCGCGCGAGTGACGAAAGCAGCCACAGTAGCATGCTGAAATGACTCGCTTATATATACACGAGATTTGGAAGTTTTTATCCAGACGTCCAATCGACATGTATCGTTGGAAAGGTCTTGTACAGTGTGTCCAGAAAATGTATTCAAGTTTCATAAACGATTATCCGAATTCTTAAAAATTAGGCTAAAGTGTTGCGAATCAAAAAATGTTTTTTGCTTTTGCCGGTTTAAGGGTACACCCAACATATTTAGTGTTATTCTATAGGCCAATACCTTTCAAACGATGCCTTATATATTAAGTTCCGGCCACTAGTTGGAAAGATATAGAGTTAAATTGATTTTGGTTCCTGTCTCCACTACGAGATGCTTTGCGATGTGTGTAGCTTCTGTACGTACCTTCATTTAATTTTTTCCAAATATTCGGGAATTAAAGTACAAAAAAACCTAAGAGAAGAGCAAGGAGCTACTTTAATTTGGAGTTCGTTTATACTGAACTAATGTGTGTATAATTTTATACATGAACAACGTAAGCGTACGAGCCGCAACTTGCTTGTTAAATTTTATACCGAGTCAACGCAGTAAACAGTTTTGCTTGTTTGAATCATACACAATAACCACGCCTACCTCCCATATAAAGGTAATTTTCAGAAATACGAAAACTGCGATATTTTAGTAACTACTGAAGATTATTCCCTCATAATTGATAATTACAATAAGTTTTAGACGAAAAATAAGAATATTATAAATTTTCGGAAAATGGGCGTAGCCACGCCCACTTATGGTTACATGTGTATATCCTGGTAACCGCTGCAAAAATTTCTTCCAAACTTGGCACAGTTGTTGGCCTTAGTATAACATACGAAATGGCCCATATAACGGTAATTTAGAGAAATACGAAATCTTCGATAAATCAGTAAGTATTAAAGCTAATTTATTCAAAATTGATGCTTGCATCAATTTTTACCAGGAAATACGTTTATGATAAAGTTTTGGAAAATGGGAGTGGAAACGCCCACTTATGATCACATATATGTATCTCAGTAACCGTTCTACCAATTTGTACCAAACTTTGTGTGGTTATTGTGCTTGCCATACAAAAGCAAAGCGCAGAAAATTGAGGCCGCTTGTCATATAACGGTAATTTCAGAAATGCTTGAAACTTCAATATTTCGCAATTTAAGGACGCTAATTTACTCAAAATTGATACACCCCGGTTTAAAATGTAGCGGTAGCTTTCGGAAAGGTGAAAATCATATATTAAATACTTGAGCCGGGTATTTAATGTCCGGCTCCGTCCGAACTTAAGCTTTCCTACTAGTTATATATAGTATAGATATTTGTGCATATTCCTACTTTCGTTCCCACCATCGGAAAATGTGTGAACTTAAACAAGCTCTTCAGCATAATATAGGCTGGTATGCAGCTCTCAAGAAAACGGCCAATAAAAAAATGCCATTAGCCCTGATCCAATACTTTTCGTGAAAAATCCTGTAAAACTGTCAAACAGCGAAATTACTCTCTGAAGTGAGAGTAAAAAGTGAGTAACAACAAAAAGTACGGGAACAAAAAAAGAACATTTTTCCTGTAAAAATGTCAACCAGCGATTGCTTGACACTTTTCATGATTTTACCAGAAGAAAAAGTTCGGGTAAAATCTTGCAACTTCACTCTCGACACAACTCTCCAAAAGTCGTTCTCATTTACAGGATTTTGGAGTACGGGAACATTTTTTCTGAAACTTCCTGCAAGTTCGTGTAAAATCCTGTAAGTTCATGGAGTACTGGATCAGAGCTATTATTTCGTGTGTGTGTCCTAGAGCTGCAAAACTATCGATAGTGACGCCATTCGATAGTTTCGATAGTTTGAAAAATGCTATAGATATTTTCGATAGTATCGTATACTATCGCGTTGTATATGTAGGGAAACTTCAACTCCGAGCAGCATGTAATATATGCATATGTACATATGTAAATATAAATATTGCACGTATGTAAGTATAAATATTACATCTTAAGCGTGAAATTCTAAATATTTTCCTTAGTTCAATTCACAGCGTCATTTATTTAAGTAAAGATCACAAAATTTCAATGCACCGGCACTATCGAAACTATCGACTATTGCCCGAAAACAATCGATGTTTTTCCAAAAATAAAACTATCGATAGTGCAATCGATAGTTTTGCAGCTCTAGTGTGTCCAAGAACTTTTGCCATCTGATAGTTCACAGCCTGTTGCCTCACTCTTTCCTCAAGAAATAATGGAACGGGCATATATCTCTGTTGCAAACATGAGTAGTAGAAGATGTAGCAAACTTCTTAAGACCTGCGTTCTGCCTTAACCTTTATGTCAACAGCAGCATACCCAGGTATGTTTTGCGTTCTAAAACTATTATATCGTGGAAACTAGACATCGGATTGACTTGAAATTTCATGATATCCTCAACAAAAGTGTCTTACGTCATATTCCCAAGTCTGGGTGGGATTGGACCACCTGGACCAGAGATCTGGCCATTTTTCGACTCTTACCCCTTACGTCAACAGCTGCATACCCTGGTATGTATCTGTGTTCGTATGGAAAAGTAGCTTATGTCGAAAGGCTTGCTTTAGTATAATGCGGCATTCCCTTTATTCTTTAAACGGCAAGGAATTTTTTGATGAAACTTGGTAAGAATATTGACTTGCTAGTATCGGAACTATTTCTTGCACGTTTATTTGCCAAAAGTTGTTCAACGGTTCAGCGCCAGTGAGTTATTCGCAATCGTATGCTGCGAATGCCGATTTATACTAAAGCCAGCCTTTAGACATAAGCTACTTTTCCATACGAACACAGGTATGTATATGAAATCGCATGCAAATATGTATGTTGATACTATTGAAAAGTAAACTTTATTCCGAATAGAATTCTTAAAATAATACAAGAATATAACTCCGAATCATTGTTGCCACTTTGTGAGTAATTCCTCTAAACGTATACTTTAAACACTAAAGTATGCAGAAGGAACGTATGGTCAGACAAATACCGAAAATTGTTTTGAAACGGATGTGTTTTTGTCTGTTTTACTGAAAATTTTCTGGTTGAATTTTTCGTTCAATATGCTTTCCTTCTGCACTTGACAGATGATTTTTTATAGTTTGAAAAAAATTTAATTAAGGAAGCACCTGACGGCATTGACCATGGTACCTTCTGAAAGCTAATAAATATTAGAACGCTATTCTGCACGCTCAGCCACCGCCGCTTGAAAAACTAAAATACAGTTATTGCTTTCAAAAACGTCATCATTTTCGAACGTCTTCCAAATACGAAAATTAACGAAACTGTAGTCGTTTTCTGTTCGTTTCTGGATACGAAAAGCGCATTGTTTTTTGAACAATTTTGAATACGTGGATTAACGAAAATTGTGGGTATTTCGTAATTGTTTCCAGATACCGGAAATTGTACGAGACTGCACTGCCAGCAAAATTTACGTGTCTATGCTGGCTGGGTTACTTTGCGTTTCCACGGTCAAAAATTGCTTTCAATTTGCTCACACGTAAGAGTTGTCACAAGTATGAGTTTTCTCCCTTCCCAAAGCCATGATCGATCAGCTGTTGAAATTTAACGAAAAATTGCCTATCTTGAGAGAAAGATTTCAACTTTTACTGCTAATTGGAGTAGCTAAAAAATTCGTGCTGTTAAGAAATTTCGTTTTAATGATGGAAAAATATTTGGTAGTTTGGATACTGATTTGGTAGGTATTTTGGCACATAAAAATATTGCCAAGTGGCAACACTGTTCCGAAGTTTTATAAAGAGTGAAATACACTACACAAGCGACTTGTCAAACATACTTCAAACCTAATTTTCCCATATCGCTATACACCATGCAAACATGACTCGTTCAAGCAAAGAATTTTAGTTTTATTCCGGTTCACAATATAAAAGGGCTTGGTTTTCTCTTGCGTCCTCATTCGGTAAAAATTCCGTTGCAAGTGAGGCGTTTTTATCAATAACAACGGAAGCGGTTTGATCAAATGTCAACATGGTGGCCAGAAAATCAAAAAATTTCGATTTTTGTTGACATTTCCCTCAAACGGCTTGTCAAACCTTCAAACACCCCCATACACAACATAAATGGCTTAAAGCAAAGGGATATTTCGCTTGGTTTGTCAAGCCGCTTGTGTGGTGTGTTTCGCTCTTAAGCACATCCGCATTTCCTGCTAAATATTCAAAATGTTATCGATAATTTTTTTCATTCCATCGTTATCTTTTCAACTTATGTATTTTGAACTTGCAAAATCTCCGTAACGAATGGAGAGAACACGCATTGTTCGATCATAAGGATATTCATATTGATTCATCATTAGATCCAGAAAATTATAGGAAAACAGATTTTGAATTAAAAGATTCTTCAGGTTCATATAAGTTTCCCAATTAAAAAAAAAAAAATATATATCTGATTTGCTAATATAGCCCTTTTCTAATGCTTCAGTTGAACGTATGTTTAGTAGTTTAAAAATGTGTAGAGCTGACTTGAGGACCAGATTGAGCACTGATATAGTTGCAGCAATATTATATACACACCAAGGCAAAAAAAACAACGGTGATACTTTGTTTGAACCCAATTGAATTGGGGAATGTAATTAATTTTTATACTGAGTACCTGTAAATAGTATGCAGTACACAATACTCATATCTGTAATAAGAAAATTTTGAGTAATTTGTTCGGATTTTGAGGATTTTTCATTTGGTTTTGAGGAATTTGGTAATTTTTTTGTGGCAACACTGTTCGGAATCGAATTCCTAAAATAATACACGAATATAATGATATTATTGTAAGACAATACTTTTAAAATAAAAAATATGAATAAATTGGAAATTACTAACTTTTTAATTGCATCGAGATATTGCATTGCGGCATATTAGTAGAATGTTCTGCACACACGGGTTTTTTGCACAATATGCAGGTTTGCCTTGTTGGGCGGATATAGAAAATTACGTGTCACGTTCTTCCTTGCCTCCTAAATACCAACATCCATTGTCCTCAAAGGACCGCCGTTTATTGCTTCATTGATGCTGCGTGTAGAGAATATTCTAGTTCTTCGACTATTAGTAGCTCTCACTTCTATTTCAGATTCCGCCAGTTGCTCACTAAGTTGATAAAGGAACATCCTAGTCGGATTTCAAAGGTCTTCTGGGGTGGGCGATTCTCGACGTAAATTATGTACGTACTAAGGACAGCTACATCCATAACATTATAAGAAAGTGCCAAAGGCCGTTTGGTTGAATATTTTGCAAGGCAGTTATCTATGTTATCAACGCCACATTTGCTTTGGTTGTAATCTAATATCAATAGTGGCTTCTTCTTAAGACCTTTTACTTCGGTTGTCTAATGCATTCTTGAAAAGACCACAACTGATTTATTATTCTTTGGCACGTACTGGTCCATATTTTCAGACCTGAGTATGTTGTGGGTTCGGAATCATGCAGTTGTGGTGTGGTTCTTCTGGATCAAGTGCACTAAGTTGTCGTGGAGTGAGCCATTCACCATTTGCCATTTTTACTTTTATAAATTTTATTTCGTTGCGTAACACTTGGTTATAAAAACATTATATCTCTTCAGCCTCCAAGTTCGCACTACACGTATTCAAGTAAATATTAGATCTTAAGTTCTTTACTGCCTACAAGTTCTTCAGGTTGGTACAAGTTTTGTACTACCTGATGTAACAAGAAACATCCCATCACATTGTTTGCGTCTACCTGCAAAAGCCCTTTTGCAATAACCATACAAGTTTTGTACCTAAACAGTCCTTTATGTATACATTCAAAACCAACGATCATAGAGTGTGTTCTAAGAAAATCATTATTTGTACAGTGAAATATCATATTTCTCAAATATTTCTTCACATATTTAAAATAAACATATTTCTTCAGAAAATAACAGTAAAAACTTATCCGGTTTAAAAGAAATGTGTTATATATTCACATTTTCGTCACAACACATGCTGCTGTTGACGTACGTATAATTTTTCTGCTGCTGACATAAAGGTTAAGGAAATTTCACTCAAGAAAATTAAAATTTCTTAAAGTGAAAGTACATACCATCCATTGCGATAGCGTCACCGCCACCGTCAACATCACCATCAACGATACTTATGCGTCAAGTTACACACAATTCGTTTAACATTGCTCCCGAAAAATCATTAACTCGCTGATACTCTTTGCAAAATTTGCATTTTACTTTTTCACTTCTTCTATTAGGTTTTCCTACATTATTTTTTAAACTTCCTATTTCCATAAATATTAAAAATTTTCACAAACTGGAAAAATTTGCGTTCAAACATGTAAACAAAACACTGAATAGTTGTCATTTGACGCAATCGAATAAGCAAAATTGAGAGTTGAGCTAATTTGTGCGGCACCGGCACCGTCAGCTTGTTCATGTAACTTACTTCATACAAATACAGCGAACCAGTTTTTTTGAGAACTGTCAGTGACGGCGACGGCGACGCAATGCACGTTATGTACTTTCGCTTTTAGCCATTTCTTGTACGCCATTTTATATGGAGTTTTTGCTTTTCTTGAGAGCTGCATACTGGCCATATACTTGCTTTTACAAACGAACAAATATTACATTACATACATATGTACATACCATGTCTGTGAAGTTGGCATACGGTATGACGCAAACGAAAAAAGAAAAGTTGTTCTGAGTAGCCTTCCAATAGTTCTAGAGTTCATGAAAAGGAAAAAAAAGTTCTGGACATTTTGACAAAAAATAATTGATTTGAAAAGTGTGTTTGCTTCCATTCGCTCTTTAAAGAATTCACAAAATATACTCTCAGGGGATTTCTATTTTTCTGGCGATCTATAAACTGCCACTAGTATCAAAGTTACATTTTTCTGCTTAACCTTTATCACGAGCCACCAAATCATTTTTCCCACAGCGATTGAATTCATTACTTCCATATTCCATTCGTGGTTGATATAAAAAAGCACGCCTCCAGTGTGATTGGAGATACTGTCACATCTTACTATTTTATAGTCACCTAAGCTTATTTAACCATTATTTACTGCGTCTGTTAAATGAGATTCTGATTTTCATATTCAAATTTTGTTTCGAAAATTATAGTTTCTAGTTGATTTACATTTGTTCGGAGTTCATTCCCGGAATGTGTGTCCCGAGTCTCCGCATTTGGCACATATCTGGTTGTTTCCTTTGCATACTGCGGCTTTGTGATTGTACCCGCAGCACTTATAGCAACTCGGTACATTACAACATTCATATACTGTACATCTGTCCCATTCGACATTCAACTTATTTGCGGACATTACACTTTTAAAGCCATCTCCATCGATTTCAACTATTGCGTTATATACTTTTGGGCTTTTAAATGACTTAAATACTTTCACACATTTTACTTCACTGGCCTCTAAATTGTTTTGGTTTTTTATGGTTTGAGCCACCAACTCATTATCAATATTTTCACTCAACCCGCTTATTAATATCTTTGGTTTTCTCATTTTCGGCAGGTGGATATCGTACTTATCAATCACTTTTTCTTTGATATCATTAACCAGTATTTTTCTCGCATCATTACTCCCGCAGTTAATTGCTACCGCTCCATTTTGCCTATTCGCAATTCCGTTTACACACACTTTCAGCTCAGAGGGCTTGATTATTGTTTTTACATCACTTTTTGTTACTTCACTCTCTTGAGTTTTTTTTTGGCCTCAGTATAACCGGGACATTACCAGCAGTTGACTTTTTCACTTGATCCGCATACGTTGATTTCTGAGTTTGGCTCTCTCTGTTTCTATTTTGGTCCGCTATGTCCACTTTAATTTGTTTTACCGCTTCTGTTACAATTGCTATTTTTTCACCAACGATATTTTCTAATTTATTTTCGTTTTGTTTTATTAAATCAAAAAACTTTTCATAGCTATTGTTCGCCGATTTAATGCAATCGGTGCATGAGTCACAAAAAAAATTAAGGTTCGCAAACCTCAACAGTGCATCTGTCTCATACTTCCAAAAGCCAATACACTTCGTCCCCTTAGTATTAAAATAGCCTATAAATTTTTTGATGTTTTGAGAAAATGAATTTCAAACTTTTTGTCGAAAGTAGCTCTTACTCAAATCAACTGTATAAAACTGAGTCTCTTTTGTTAACTGACCAATTTGTATTATTATAATCATCCTTTTAATGAACAAAAAAGAGGTGTAAACTGCAGATACATCAGATAGGCTATTTTATTTTTTAATGTTTTCTATCAAGTTTCTGATACGTTCTTTTATTTTGTATGGTATACACTATTTTATTCAAGAAATACACCAGAATAATAAGTAAATTTAATATGAATTTTTATTACTATAAAATTATGTTTTAATTACAGTCAGATCGTAAATTATTAGCATGGTCTTTATTTATTGTCGTCTTCGTCCTCTTCTTCGAATCTGTCTGGTTCATCTAAACAATCGCGATTATTCCCTCCTTGTAAATTCAAAAAAAATGTCTGTGAGCCGGGAGGAATTACATTTTTTTTGCATAAATCTTTGAGATCCTTCAATTTTGTGTCAGAAATTGGTAGTTCTTTTTTATATTTGTGAGTTAATGTAAAATTTGTGACTCCTTTCTTTTTCATTCTCGAGCCATCTATATCAATCACTTTGAAGTCTTCGTTCCATTGTTCCTTGTATAACAATTGTCTCTTTTCACTTTTTATTACTTGGAGAACCTTGATTTTAAGCCAATTTACCGATTCATTATTGACATTTTTCTTCAAGTTATGGTTNGAGAACCTTGATTTTAAGCCAATTTACCGATTCATTGTTGACATTTTTCTTCAAGTTATGGTTCAATTTTGAGAACGCCGTTTTGAGATCAATAATATCACTGTAGTTAAGCCTTTCTACAGCGTACGGATTTTTTCGTCTTGCCAGTCTAAGTATAGTTGGCCATTCTTCTGGTGAATATACACAAATATTTCTCTTAGCTCGTTCTATAGCCGAATGCATGGAATCTGCTTCCATTTGTGTGTGTCCACTTTGAAGATATTTAATCGTTATTGAATTGAAATGCAATGAATGATTCATATGAAGCAATAATATGGCAATTAATCTGTTTCTATTCTGTCCTCCACAGCAGTCTGAATACAGAATAACATCCGTTACTGATTCGGGTAAATTGTTCAGCATTTTTAATAAAGTGGTTCCAATTTCCTCTGACCCACGGTGACCATGGTTTTCATCCCACAGGAAACAATATCCAGCTCCACTAGCTAAATCGTAAAATGTGTTGTTGTATGTGGCGAACTTTCGACTGTAATACAAGGTGCTTACATTGCTACATGGTGTCAATAGCACTGATTGTAAGTCAAAAGTAAATACTTTTATATTGCTGTTATTTTTAGATAACTCCTTGTCAGCATCTTTGTGGAGTCTTGCCTGGGCTTTATTTGCTAAGTGTTCATCATATGATTTCTGTATTGAAGCCTTGTCCTCTGTATTTTTGAACATTTCGCATGTTGAGCATGTGTCCTTTTTTGGATGATGGAATGAATAATTGTAATTATTACAAAATATGTGGCGATACATATGTTCTTTA
>NW_016157692.1:88952-89829 GCF_001687245.7 Rhagoletis zephyria | reverse complement strand
GGACGACCGCTGTTAAGAAAAAACCTTTTTTCTATATTTTTTGCGATGTTGCTTTGACCAGGATTTGAACCCAGGCGTTGCGGAGTGGAAGCGCGCACTGCACCACAGCGGCCGAAAAAAAACATGCTTTAATTAATAATCATTATGAATATTAATCATTATTTAACAGGTTTGGTATAATTGAATACGTACTCGATTTAATGGTTTACAATATACCCAAATAAAAGTTATAATATTTTGTGTACTTTTTTGTATTAAACTGCCGAAATCAAATAAAACAGGGCATGAATAAATCGTTTCGTACTTGGTAAGTTTAGTCATTTTCGAACTAGTTCGGTTTCTGTCAGGAAATTCTATTTGTAAACTAGTATTTTTCCTGACTATTAATTAATCCCAACGGCTTTTTACCCTCCATTCCCGCCCAACCGACACGAGGGGCGCAGTCCGCATGACGTACGGAACCTTTTTTTTTTTGTTAATTTTTTGATGCCGAGTAGTGGAAACAGGAGTTTGTTAAGTGTCGAGATCTAAAACTATTCAGCTACAGAATCAAATTCATCAGCTGATTGGATATGCTAAAGATAGTATTTCAATTATTGAGAGTGGAAATAATAGTTTTCTTTATAGTAAAAATCGAGTCCGATACGTCAAACGTGCTGGAATGACAGTTAGAATCTTGACATAAACCACGGAATGATTCGTTTAGTTCAAAATTAGTTTTGCATGGCTTTAAAAATAGAGGTCGAAAGTGTCTTGACAATTTACCTCAGCCAGGAGGGCCGGGCTATTAATCAAGCCTGTCATTAATTTTACGATAAATATTATGTCTAATATTTATATTGTTCATTTCAATTCAAGCTATTCACCTAGCTTTAGA
>NW_016157692.1:80444-88886 GCF_001687245.7 Rhagoletis zephyria | reverse complement strand
TGTGCAAGTGTTTCACTAATTCATAATCGTTCTCATTTAATTCATTTTTGCTAACTATTGTACTACACTTGTATTGAAGTTTCTCTCCTTTTAGATCGCTGCATTGAATAAACGTGTTTGGTAATTACGTCGAGTCTTTTATTCAACATAATTTTTGGTGCCTCCTGTGAGGACTAAGAACCGTGTGAAAATTAATATATTATAATTTGTACGTAATTTCAAACGATTGCTGCGATATCATTGGATTTAATTCGGATCGCGCAAGATACGTGTACTGCCATAACCACACATTGTATTCTACACTGGTACGTAAATATATATGTAAATGGCAGAAATAAATCTGCGTAAGTTTCATGCATCGGCTATTGCCCGTGCACTGGAGCAAGTGCGGAAAGCGCGCACCGGCGAATTAGATGCATCTAAGGCTGAGCAGCTGCTGAAGTCCGCGAACTCCCATTACGAGCGCATGCTTGCAAACCACGAAGCGCTCCTTAGCGCCGCCAAGGAAGAGGAGTGGGATGTGCATGCCGCATGGTGGGATTCGACGGAGGACATGTACAACGAATTATGTGCCAGTCTTATGCGTTGGGGTGTGACTGCTGGTGATTCGTCCGTGGTTCCCAGCAAACCAGATGTCGATTCAATGATGGAATTAAAGCTGGAGCGATTAAATATTCCGACCTTTGACCGCGCATTACATAATTGGTTGACATTTAAGGATGCGTTCGAGACTTTAGTGCACAACCGAGATTTACCCATCGCATACAAGCTCGGTAAATTGCGGCAAGCTGTTCCATCCTCAGCGGTGCCGTTAGTTGGTGGTCTCTACTCTGGCGGTTACGAGGAACTGTGGGCAGCTTTGAAGAGGCGGTATGACAACCCCAAGCAGTTGGCAGAAATTCATGTGGCGCGTTTCCTTCACCTTTCATTGGCAGCAGATGAATCGGCGAAGTCTTTGCTGAATATAGTGGATGTGGTTAGCGGTTCTTTGCGCGCGTTAGCCGTTAGGAAGTTGCCAGTTCAACAGTGGGATGCACTTACGGTACCTATTGTGGTATCAAAGCTACCTCCGTTAGCAAAGCGCGAGTGGTGCATGCACTGTTCCCCAACGGAATTGTCTAGTTTGTCGGATCTAATGAAATTCTTGGAGCAAAGAGCACAGAGTCTGTCGACCGAGCTTGTTGTCGTCAGCCACAGCGGTCACCAACCGCGCGCACTGTGAAATGCAACCTTTCAACAGAGGAAGGGAAGTGTCAGTATTGTCGAGGGGCACATAGGGTCATGCGCTGCCCAACTCTACTGGATTTACCACCGGAGAAGCATTTTGAGTCTCTTAGGAAGTCGGGCCTATGCTTTAATTGTTTGAGGTTGGAGCATGCATCTAAGCAGTGCTCCTCTGGAGGATGTCGCCAATGCGGCCGCAAACACAACACCATATTCTGTCGCGAACTAAAGCCTGCCGCGCCTTCAACAAGGATGGTAGCGGCTACTACCACCACCTCATCGCAGCCGGGTGTACTAGTAGCACCGGCTCAACCTACGTTATGACTATCTGACTCTGTGATTGGATGCCATGCTCAGGGTGACCAGACAATACTACTCGCAACAGCATGCGCATATATTTCTGGTGACAATTCGGAGGAACGACTGGCTAGGATTTTGTGCGACCCTGGATCACAAGTAAGTTTTATTACTGAGCGTTTTGCTAATGCTCTGAGTCTTCGCAGAAGCAGTTATGAGGTCGCGGTCGAGGGCATTGGTGCATTATCCTGTACACGTACAAAGGGCGCTGTGGCAATAACGCTCAAATCAACCCACTCAGAATTTTCTTTGGCAGTTCAAACGTTGGTCATCACATCAATTACTTCAGTGCTGCCAACAGCGCAGATTGATGTGAATCAGTATGGACACTTGGTTGGTCTGCAAATGGCAGACCCACAGTTTGGTACTCCGGGAAGAATTGACCTTCTATTAGGACGTCGTTTGGGGTCTCATTTTGGAAGGAGACACTATCAGAGGTGGTCACAATGAGCCACATGCTCAACTTACGCGTCTGGGTTGGGTCATTTTCGGGCCAGCCTCCGCGAATTCGACCAGCTGTCCATGCTTACGCTCGTATGGTGCCCATATTTTGAAAGAGTCTCGGTTGGATGAGATTGTCAGCCGCTTTTGGGAGCTCGACGGGGGGCCTTATGTCGACCGTATGGCTGATGACGAATGTGAGCACTTATTTTCAATGACTCACTCACGAACACCAGAAGGGCGTTACATGGTGCGCTGACCAATACGATCTAATGCTCCGCCACTAGGCGACTCTTACTAAAGTGCTTTACAACAATTTTATCGCTTGGAGCGCCGCCTTGCCTCCGATATACAAATGCGTACCCAATATGTGGAGTTTATGAGGGAATACATCGACTTAGGGCATATGGGAGCCTTAGGTATCGTCAATGACTCTCCTCGTACATATTACATCCCGCATCACGCCGTGATGGAGAAGTTCCGCGTCGTTTTTAATGCCTCAGCGCCAACGTTAACCGGAGTTTCGCTTAACGATGTACAGCTGGTGGGTCCAACTATTCAAGACTCGCTGATGGATATTATTTTCCGATTTCGTTTGACGTTGAAAAGATGTTTCGCCAGGTGTTAGTGGCACTGGAAGATAGAGATCTTCAACGGATTTTATGGCGCGACTCACCCATCGAGGGAGTTACCATATATCAGCTGAAAACGGTAACATATGGCATGGCGTGCAGCCCATATAATGCGGTGCGATCATTGCGTCAGTGCGCAGTCGACAACTATAACTTGGTGAGCGATCCTAATCAGGCCGATTCGGCGCGCAGTGCCATTCTTTCCTCATTTTACGTCGATGACTTTCTCACAAGCTGTGCTGCGGTTAGCGAGGCGGTTATGTTGCCGAATAACGTGTCGACGATTTTATCGGCAGGCTGTTTCACGCTTCGAAAGTGGAACTCGAATAGAGCTGCCGTACTCGAACACGCAACATTGACGCGCCCATAGCGACAGTGCTAGGCCTGCGCTGGGACCCCGCAAGGGACGAGCTGTTGTTCAAGGTATCTCTTAACCACAATGATGGACTCCTGACGAAGCGACGAGTTCTTAGTGATGTAGCCCAGCTGTATGATCCCACTGGATTTTTGGCGCCGGTCGTTATATCAGGCAAGGTATTTATACAGAGTCTTTGGGCCTCGGGTGTATGTTGGGATACTCCACTACCTCAAGATCTGTGCCGAATTTGGTCGAAATTCCGCGGTGATTTGGTTACCCTCAATAAAGTTCGAGTACCTCGATGGCTGGGTATGAGTACAACTAATCGGACTACTCTTTATGGATTTTGTGACGCCAGTCAGAAGGCATATGCTGCGGTGGCTTACGCACATACGACTGACACTGATGGAAGTGTGCTGGTATTGCTGCTCACCGCTCGTACAAAGGTTGCGCCGCTTAAAGGCACCACGATCCCTAGACTGGAACTGAGTGGAGCACTTCTGTTGGCTAAAACGATTGGCACGGTTCGCAGGGCACTAAGTTTGGAGGAGGCTTCTGTGTATTTGTTGTCGGACTCCAGTGTAGTCCTGTCTTGGCTACGCAAACAGCCAATTTTGTTGAAACCCTATGTCGCGAACAGGGACCGCCAAATACAACAACTTACTTCTACTGACTGCTGGCACTATGTACGTTCGGCTNCAATTTTGTTGAAACCATATGTCGCCAACAGGGTCCGCCAAATACAACAACTGACTTCTACTGATTGCTGGCACTATGTACGTTCGGCCCAGAATCCAGCGGATTGCGCCAGCCGTGGTGTAACCCCTTTGATTCGGCGCCCGAGTTACAGGCTGACGAACGCGTTGCTGCGAACAGTGAGGAAAAGGTCAGAGTTCTTACGTTCGTGTCCTCTATTCAATATCAGCTTACCACACGACTTATCGATGGGCGCCAGATTCCATTAACTCAACGGTATAGTTCCATAAAACGACTCCTCCGAACTACAGCTATAATCNTACCACACGACTCATCGATGGGCGCCAGATTCCATTAACACAACGGTATAGTTCCATAAAACGACTCCTCCGAACTACAGCTATAATCCTCCGCTGGTTACCAAGGCAACGCCTTCTCCGGCAGAGTATTGTGACAACGGCAGAGATGGATGGCGCGCATGAATTGCTCATTCGTATTGATCAAGCGTCCGCATTTCCTCGAGACTTACATTATTTGCGAGAGGGAACAACTTTAACAAATTCAAGCCCACTGCTCCCATTTAACCCATACTTGGATGACCATGGCATCATAAGGGTAGGTGGACGCATTACTAACTCCGCGTTGCTAGAAGAACATCGCCACCCAACTATNACTTTACCAAATTCAAGCCCACTGCTCCCATTTAACCCATACTTGGATGACCATGGCATCATAAGGGTAGGTGGACGCATTACTAACTCCGCGTTGCTAGAAGAACATCGCCACCCAACTATACTTCCGAAGGTCAGCGATTTAGTTAGGCTGCTCATACACCAAGTTCACATCGACACACTTCACGGTGGTACACAATTAATGCTACAGACTCTGCGGTACCGATTTTGGATTATCAATGGCAGGCAAGCGGTACGCAGCGTCATCCATAAGTGCGTGATTTGCAGAAGACACCGTGGAGCTACTATTACGCAACAGATGGCCTCAGTACCACGACAACGAGTCAACGTAGCACGATCATTCCTGGCGTCAGGCGTGGACTACTGTGGGCCTTTCACGATACGCATTGGCACCAAACGAAGTCGGACTACCGTGAAGACCTATCTGGCAATTTTCGTCTGCATGGCAACCAAAGCTGTGCATATCGAGTTGGTGGATGACTTGTCATCCATGGCCTTTATTGATCGCGTTTTGTTAGCAGACGCGGCCAGTGCCGAGACCTATACAGCGATAATGCCACGACGTTCGTCGGTGCTAATCGGCTATTGCAGGAAGATTTAGCCACCTGCCACAGCAGCCAGAATCAACAATACCTTGCTAATCTTGGGACTCATTGGCACTTTATTACGCCTGGCGCTCCCCATCAAGGTGGACTGTGGGAGGCGGCGGTGAAGTCAGCGAAGCGACATTTGGTACGTGTCGTAGGTAACCAGGCAATGTGGTATTCCCAGCTGCATACACTGGCGGCCCGCATTGAAGCCTGTCTGAATTCACGCCCGCTTATTCCGCTGAGTGATGACCCTGAGGACGAATACGCATTAACGCCTGGAGACTTTCTCATTGGCGCTCCACTCATCGCAGTGCCTAAACCTGAGGTAGCGGAAATTCCAGTTAATCGTCTAAAGCATTGGCAGTGGTTACGCCGCCTCCATCAACAATTCTGGCACCGGTGGAGCGAAGAGTATCTGTCAACTCTACAATCGCGGAGTAAATGGCGGCGACGTGTCGAGAACATCCAAGTTGGTGACATCGTATTGGTTAGACACGAGAACCTACCTCCAACACACTGGCGACTTGGTCGCATCACAGAAGTTCACCTAGGCAGTGATGGTCTGGCGTGCAACGCGTATGTCTAATATTTATATTGTTCATTTCAATTCAGTCTATGCACCCTGTGCACGTGTTTCACTAATTCATAATCGTTTTCATTTAATTCATTTTTGCTAACTATTTTACTACACTTTTATGGAAGTNCTCAGCCAGGAGGGCCGGGCTATTAATCAAGCCTGTCATTAATTTTACGATAAATATTATACCCAGCATTTCTCTACGACTTGCGAGTGTAGGCAAATTTATGAGCTTTAGACGACTTGTGTAAGGGGGGAGATTGTAATCTGAATCCCAGTTAAAATTACGCAATGCAAAAAGCAAGAATTGTTTTTGAATTGATTCAATCCTTTCTGAATGACTAGTTTGAAATTTCTCTGCAGGGTAAGTACATATGTACNCATTCGCATTCGCAAAAATCAATGCGGAGCTTTTGCGAATCCGAATATTATGCAAGTGCACTGATAAAACGTATATCTGGACAACAAAATGACAAATTGTTGCTAAAATTGTTTGACTGTGGAGATGCTACGTTAAGACTGTCCCCATACGCCCCCCTTCGTTTGTAATTTATAGTCAAAAAGTAAGATCCTTCAATAGGTAGCGGAAATGTTCAACGTCTGGCTATAAAGAGAACCGACTATTTTCGCGTTAAAAGGTAACCTTTAATTAGGTTTATGTAACTGTCGAATATTATTTGTCAAATGTCTGTTGAAAAATTGGATGCATCGGCAGTTTTTTCCTACTTTTACTTAGATAAGTTTAATTATTTGTTTTCTCATAAAACTTATTATTAAGTTTCGTGTTTCCTTTTATTAGTTTTTCAGCTCGAAAACAACAACATTCATTTTAATTTTTTGATAACTATCAAAATTAGCTTCCATCGAAATAAAGATAAAATGATATGTGAATAAGTTGACAGCCAAGTTCACAAATCAAATAAGAATTAATTCAAGGCGAATTTAATATCTGTTGAGGACAGGGACTTGGCATGTAATATATCATTAGTATAGTATGGAAAGGGCGTAACTGATATCGTCGCTGAAATACATAAAGCTGCAACTAACTAAAAATCCAAAATTAAATTTTAGATTGATTATGATGTATTTCATTGAATCATAAGTCCCCACGTTGTTTTATGCAATAAAAATTTTTAGTTAGTTGTGGCTTTTTTGCATTTCAGCGACAATATGAAATACGCCCTATCCGTACTATATTAGCGATATGTTGAAAATTTGCGTTCATTCGGCTCAAAATATCAAAGCATGGAACAACAAAACAGATTTGATAGCTTATGGTACTGACCATCGGCGTAGCCAGAATGAAATTTAGGGGGGGGGCTCGACCCTATTAAGCTGGAATTTCAGGGTACTATTTTATATATATATAAGGGAAATTTGAAAGTTAGGGGGGGGGGGCGAGCTCGAGCACCCCCTTGCCCCTACCTGGCTACGCCCATGGTACTGACAGTGGTCAGTAATTAAGTGTGACTGCCTGTAACTATTTAGGAAAAGTCGAGTTCAGCTAACAAAAAACCAATGTCGTAACGTGTTTTTCTGCGTAATTTTGCAGAACTTTTTTTCTTTTCAGGAACCTAGAGCTATTAAAAAGCTGCTCAGAACAGAATTAATTTTTATTTTTTTCAAAATTTTAACAGTTTCGACTTTTTCGCTGTTCAGAACAATTTTTTATTTGCTTTTTTGCAACATGCCGTATGCTGCGTGAATCTGGCATAAACAATTTTCAAATAAATTTTTTTTTTGCCAAAATATCCAGAACTTTTCTTTCCTTTTCAAGAACTTTAGAACTATTGGAAGGCTACTCAGAACAACTTTTCTTTTTTCGTTTTGTGTCATACCGTATGCCAACTTCCCAGTCATATACATACTCTGTAGTAAAATGAACTAGTTGCAAACTACCTCACAACTAGTATGAACCGCATGCCCAACTAGTCAGCCAACTATCTTTTTTCCATGCAATCATTTTATTATTATTATTAGTAGTATTTTTAACATAGGGATGTCCTACGAGATGGCAATTGTCAGATTTCGGTCAGAAATATACCTGTCTCATACTAGTTCAAAATAGACAGAAAAATACTAGTCCAATTATGGACCAAAACCACTACTTTGGGAGTCAAGAAATGAACTGAATTCATGAATATACAATAAAAAACCTTTGATTAAGTACACTTTAATATATTACACATTTTTATTAGCAGCCTTAGATTTGTCGATAATTAAAGTTAAATTTTTTGAGTATTAATTAAAAGCAAAATTAAATACGTAAATATTCCAGACTTTCGAACATAAATTAAAATAAATTTGTCATTAAATGTTATTAAAAGTAAAAAGTTTCAGATACAATAAATACTATATTTTTATCTTTTTAATAATATTTAAGATGCCAAAGAAAACATTTTAGTTGCAAATAAAATGAATACTTTAGCTCATTTTTGAGTGAACTAAAATAAAAATAAAATTATTCATTAAAATAAATGAAATTCATTACCTTTGGAGATTCCAGTCTATTCTTTTTAAAAGTTTATAAAAGCAATAATTAATGTTTAAAATTTGAGATTTGGTTAAGAATAAAATAAATAAATATTCTTAATTGTTGTCTATAGTTTGGCTTGTTGATTGATAATAGAAATTAATCAAATAATTATATTTATCGTGTAATTAAAAAAGGTCAAACATATTCGAAAATGATCGAAAATAACAAACTAATGACGTAATTAAAATTAATGAATTAATTAACATTTTAAGTAATTAATTGTTAATCAGGTGGTAATATCGGTATTTAATCATTAAACGGTTATTCAAAAAAACATAATAATAATAATAGATTGGCGCTTACACATATGTTAATGTTTGGCCGAGCTTCTCCTCCGAT